>NC_143021.1:42065970-42365970 GCF_055824585.1 Amblyomma mixtum
CGGACATAATTTCTGTTTGCCTGGTCGAGATGCTTTTCATGTCAACGTTCACGTGACCCGCAAAAAGCAGTGATAGGCGATTGGTGGACACATAATCAAAAAGGGTTTCAAGCATATCAAGGCATTTCTCGAAACTAACGTCTGGGGGGCGATATAATACAGTGTGTACTCCGCGATCATGCTCAACCACCACCACCACCAACACCTTTGCGATCAGGTCTATTCAGTGCAAAATGCGTGTAGCCCTCCAAAATTAAATACTTCGATTCGTCGTGATACCAGGTTTCTGCGAACATTATGACTTCAAAAAAAAATTTAAAAGAGTCGAAAAGTGACTGTATTTCATCGTTCTTGTTGTTCACCGATCGGCAATTCAAATGGAAAATCTTCAGACTGGGTTCCTCGGCAACCTTGTTTAAGGCTACCGGAGCAAGCAAATGATAATTGTCCATTTTCAAGAGGAGGCATTGATTTAGTGCACCGACTTAGGTCATTTTGTTCACGTCCTCAGTGGTCATAATCTTTAGCTGTTTGCTCTTTTCCGTTTTCCGTGCTTAGACCTCCACGGACCCACACAAATTTTCATCCTGCCTCCCTTTTCTTTGTGATTGCCAGTGCTAGCAAAGCTTGCGATCAGCGCATAAATGCTCATTAATATACACGTCTGTCTTTTACTTAAACCCAAGTTCTTTACTAGAAAGGTTCTTATTGCTTCTCGCTTTTAGAAGGACTGCATCGCGTTTTTTGCGGAGGACGAACTGGGTAACAACGTTAAATGCAGAAGGGTTTCCACACACAGGAACGCGATGCAATGCATCAAGGTCCGAGGTCGAGATTTTTTTGCCAATAACTTTACCGATTTTTACCATGATTTCAGCTAGATCCTCCTCTCATTCAACGGGTATACCTTTGATTTCTAAGTTAGCATTTCTTGAATATTGCTCACATTGCACCAAGCGTGACTCGCACATTTTAGTCTCAGATAGCCAGCCACATCGCTCTTGTAATGCTTCATTCGTCTTCCGCTGATACTCATTTCCATCAAGTGATTTCTTAAGGTCATCTTTCATTGTAGAAAAACCAGCGCTTACGAACACGGACAGAGGACAAGGGAAACAGACTGACGGCGCTGACCACCAACTCGCCCAATCCTCAGTTCTTCTGCAGGTCATCTTTCATTTCATCGTACTCCTCGCCTCTGAAGTTTAGGCTGCTTTTTACGTCTCTGAGTTTCGAGCGGATGTACCGCTCAAGGGATTCATTGAAAGTTTTCAAGTCACGTTTATTTTCATTCTTCAGATCTTCAAGCACACTCACCAAATACTTATTATCACGTTTTATACATGCAAATTCGTTGACGTCGCTGCTTATCCAGGCGAAGCTTGTGCGCAGGCGCGTCGATAACTGTCGAGGCGGGTCTCGGATTTCCTTGCGCTGAAGCCAAGACGTTGGTCGTATGAGGCCGGTGGCACTGCAGAAGAAAGTACACCCGGGATAGCCAGGTAAGTGGGAGTGTTGTCCCTGCTACTCACGCCACAGCTGCCATGCGAAATATCGTATGCTCAGCCGTCGCGTTTTATATATGGAAATTCGTTGACGTCGCTACTTATCCAAGCGTAACTTGAGCGCAGGCGCGTCGATAACTGTCGCTGTGGGTCTCAGATTTCCTTGCGCTGAAGCCAAGACGTTGGTCACATGAGGCCGGTGGCACTGCAGAAGAAAGTACATCCGGGATAGCCAGGTAAGTTGGAGTGTTGTCCCTGCTGCTCACGCCACAGCTGCCATGCGAAATGTTGTCCGGTCAGCCGTCGCGTTTTATACATGGAAATTCGTTGACGTCGCTGCGTATCCAAGCGTAACTTGAGCGCAGGCGCGTCGATAACTGTCGCTGTGGGTCTCAGATTTCCTTGCGCTGAAGCCAAGACGTTGGTCACATGAGGCCGGTGGCACTGCAGAAGAAAGTACACCCGGGATAGCCAGGTAAGTGGGAGTATTGTCCTTGCTGCTCACGCCACAGCTGCCATGCGAAATGTCGTCCGGTCAACCATCACGTTTTATACATGGAAATTCGTTGACGTCGCTGCTTATCCAAGCGTAACTTGAGCGCAGGCGCGTCGATAACTGTCGCTGTGGGTCTCAGATTTCCTTGCGCTGAAGCCAAGACGTTGGTCACATGAGGCCAGTGGCACTGCAGAAGAAAGTACACCCGGGATAGCCAGGTAAGTGGGAGTATTGTCCTTGCTGCTCACGCCACAGCTGCCATGCGAAATGTCCGGTCAGCCGTCGCGTTTTATACATGGAAATTCGTTGACGTCGCTGTTTATCCAAGCGTAGCTTGTGCCCAGGCGCGTCGATAACTGTCGCTCTGGGTCTCAGATTTCCTTGCGCAGAAGCCAAGACGTTGGTCACATGAGGCCGGTGGCACTGCAGAAGAAAGTACACCCGGGATAGCCAGGTAAGTTCGAGTGTTGTCCCTGCTGCTCACGCCACAGCTGCCATGCGAAATGTTGTCCGGTCAGCCGTCGCGTTTTATACATGGAAATTCGTTGACGTCGCTGCGTATCCAAGCGTAACTTGAGCGCAGGCGCGTCGATAACTGTCGCTGTGGGTCTCAGATTTCCTTGCGCTGAAGCCAAGACGTTGGTCACATGAGGCCGGTGCACTGCAGAAGAAAGTACACCCGGGATAGCCAGGTAAGTGGGAGTATTGTCCTTGCTGCTCACGCCACAGCTGCCATGCGAAATGTCGTCCGGACAACCATCACGTTTTATACATGGAAATTCGTTGACGTCGCTGCTTATCCAAGCGTAACTTGAGCGCAGGCGCGTCGATAACTGTCGCTGTGGGTCTCAGATTTCCTTGCGCTGAAGCCAAGACGTTGGTCACATGAGGCCAGTGGCACTGCAGAAGAAAGTACACCCGGGATAGCGAGGTAAGCGGGAGTGTTGTCCTTGCTGCTCACGCCACAGCTGCCATGCGAAATGTCGTCTGGTCAACCGTCACGTTTTATACATGGAAATTCGTTGACGTCGCTGCTTATCCAAGCGTAGCTTGCGCGCAGGCGCGTCGATAACTGTCGCTGTGGGTCTCAGATTTCCTTGCGCTGAAGCCAAGACGATGGTCGCATGAGGCCGGTGGCACTGCAGAAGAAAGTACACCCGGGATAGCCAGGTAAGTTGGAGTGTTGTCCCTGCTGCTCACGCCAAAATGAAGTAGACAGCCAGGCACAAAATAAGGGCACCCTCCATAGATGAGCCGGGAGCCATGGCAATGGCGCTCTTCCTGGAGACGATCATTATCAGTTCGTCGTCAGTAATGATGCACCGGCCTGGTACGGGCCTGCCAGTATTGCATGTCCCCTTTAATGCAAAAACTGTCCAGGCTATACGCAACAGTTGATTGACTGTCTTGATATAATGATTTGCATGATGCATTATTTCAAATGTAAAACAATAAATGCTCATTTAAATTACTAAACGAGGATACGAAAGACAGTAATAAATAAATAACGGAAGACATATATATAACCATGTAATATTTGCCTACGGCCTCTAAATAATTTATAATTGAATTCTTTTCTGTCATGCTAATTCGGTTTTAACAGCTGAACGGCGGCTGTAACGTCAAAAAGTGCTTTTGTGTCACGTGAGGCATGGAAAAACATCCATATAGTCGCTGCTCCTTTGTTTTAATTTACTGCACTGCTGAAGGCAGCCTTCTTCAAAAGCCAGAATGACAACAAATGTGGAAGCAGTGATCATATTGCAGTTTTTCATGTCTCACATGACCTGCAAGCACACACTGGCATCACAGTCCTCATTCGGCTGTTGAAACCAAAACAGCACGAGAAAAAAATGAGATTATAAATTATTTAGCGGTCGTAGGAGAACACCAGGTGAAAATTCATGTATAATAATGCCTCACACATCCCCACAAGCAAGAAAACACGCATCCAAAAGTGAGGTGTCCATAGTATTTTAAGCTCAATTTTAACTAAGCATGAAAAACATTAATCACTGCCTATAATGATTTGTATTCTGCTTGCTTTTGAATGTATACCAGTGAACACTCATTTGAATGGCTATTTTTTATAGCAGAGGAAGACCTGAATGCTAGCCTCCATGCATTTTTTGTCAAGAAAAATTCATCATTTATAATAAACAATAAAATAAACATGCGCAACAGGTTACTGCGCATTTTCAGCCAAGTATTACAGAAATATCTATTGTGCTGCCCAGGGACCCCAAATATTTTATGCATTTTCATTGTTGCTTAAGTCTATCAGCAGTAATTACAAAAGGAAGCTGTCTTACCTGTGTGATCAGACAGAATTCAGATTTTTTTGGCCGAAGATATCCACACAGCTCCACAAAATCTCCCCTGTGAAGTGACTGCTGGACATCTCTTAATATTCCTTCCATGTCTTGCATCGTTGCTTTAAAACGAATTTCTGCTTCAAGTGTAAGCTGCAAAAAAACACACCAACTTAAGCACATATTTTAGAGAAATTATTCAACCTTCGTAAAGAAACTGCCCATAATTTGCAAAGATATCAATAATGTTCACAATTTCATGAGTCTATAGGGACGTAACAGAGCAAAACACCAAATGCAGAGATGCTAGGGCAAATTAAGAAATGCAAAATCGATGCTCTACCTTTCCTATACTTACATAAGTTTAGACCACTAAAATGATCCAGATACTGCCGATCATAACCTGTAGAGATGACAGTTCTGTAACGCACTGCATATATGCTGATTCATTTATGCGCTCCAGGGTAAGTGACGTTGAAACCACATCCTTGTTTTCCAATGCAACTTGCAATAGCTTATTAAGCGTAGAAAGTTGGGCTAGTTGGTTGGTAGTACTATTGTGATACATTCCAGCGGCTAAAAAGACACGGACCAAGGTAGACGAGACAGGACGAACGCCGGTTTCAACTGAGGTTTATTTCACAAACAGCGATAATATACAAAAGGGGGCGCAAGGAAAAGTAATCCGTGACAAGATTAACCCATAATCAAAAAAGGGCAGAAGGCTCCTTTGCCATGCCACTCACGTTTTCCACATCGGCGCACCTACTATCTATCGCCTACCTGGCTGAATCCACCCGTTTGCCTTCAGGTAATCTATTTCTTTTTTGTGTAGCGCCACAGAAGGGCTGCTGACGCAGTTTTCTTTGTCATTTAAAATACTGAACGCTTCAAAAATTTCTCGGCTCTTTTGAGTCTTAAATCTGCGCATCACACTTGTCCTTTCTAAAAACGCCTTGCATGCTGGCTTGTGTGAGCAACGGCGAATGTGGTCGGCTAGGTGACCTCCGCCAGATAACGAATGGGCTGTCCGGCGATGCTCTAGCAAGCGTTCGTTGAGGCAGCGTCCCGTCTGTCCGATATACCGTCTGCCACAGGCGAGGGGGATGCTGTATACAACACCAACTTCACATTGAACAAGAGGTTTGATGTGCTTAATTTTGCACATAGGCCTCTTTTTGGCGTTATTCACCAGGCGGCACATGCGTCCCAGCTTTTCCGGGGCCGAAAATACTACACGCACGCCACACTTGTCGCCGACCTTCTTGAGGCGGTGTGAGACCTGATGCCAGTAGGGCACAACGACAGGTCGCTGTTTGGTACGTGCATTTTCCCTTGGCTTGCACCGCCCACCAGATTTCACCTCGCGAATCTGGGTTTCCACTACAGATGCCAGAATTTCTCCTGGATACCCAGCCTTATCCAATCGCCTTAGTTGGGCATGGACGCTGTCACGCACTTGATGTTCGCACGACTTGGCAAGAGCAGACCGGACGCAATTTCTTGCTATAGCTCTTTTCACGAGCTTGGAATGGGCCGAATCATAGTTCAGAATTTGTTTCTTCGACCGTGGCTTATACTGCCAGCACACACTCGTTTCTTCAAAAATAAGGCACACATCAAGGAACTGTATGCGACCTTCCTGCGGTAATTCGTGAGTGAACTTCATTCCGAATGCATTATTAGCAAATATTTCCAGAATGTTGTTCACATCGATACCTCTATCCTGAGCATCAATCACATTTACTACCTGGTGGTACTGGTGGTAGTAAATGTGATTGATGCTCAGGATAGAGGTATCGATGTGAACAACATTCTGGAAATATTTGCTAATAATGCATTCGGAATGAAGTTCACTCACGAATTACCGCAGGAAGGTCGCATCCAGTTCCTTGATGTGTGCCTTATTTTTGAAGAAACGAGTGTGTGCTGGCAGTATAAGCCACGGTCGAAGAAACAAATTCTGAACTATGATTCGGCCCATTCCAAGCTCGTGAAAAGAGCTATAGCAAAAAACTGCGTCCGGTCTGCTCTTGCCAAGTCGTGCGAACATCAAGTGCGTGACAGCGTCCATGCCCAACTAAGGCGATTGGATAAGGCTGGGTATCCAGGAGAAATTCTGGCCTCTGTGGTGGAAACCCATATTCGCGAGGTGAAATCTGGTGGGCGGTGCAAGCCAAGGGAAAATGCACGTACCAAACAGCGATCTGTCGTTGTGCCCTACTGGCATCAGGTCTCACACCGCCTCAAGAAGGTCGGCGACAAGTGTGGCGTGCGTGTAGTATTTTCGGCCCCGGAAAAGCTGGGACGCATGTGCCGCCTGGTGAATGACGCCAAAAAGAGGCCTATGTGCAAAATTAAGCACATCAAACCTCTTGTTCAATGTGAAGTTGGTGTTGTATACAGCATCCCCCTCGCCTGTGGCAGACGGTATATCGGACAGACGGGACGCTGCCTCAACGAACGCTTGCTAGAGCATCGCCGGACAGCCCATTCGTTATCTGGCGGAGGTCGCCTAGCCGACCACATTCGCCGTTGCTCACACAAGCCAGCATGCAAGGCGTTTTTAGAAAGGACAAGTGTGATGCGCAGATTTAAGACTCAAAAGAGCCGAGAAATTTTTGAAGCGTTCAGTATTTTAAATGACAAAGAAAACTGCGTCAGCAGCCCTTCTGTGGCGCTACACAAAAAAGAAATAGATTACCTGAAGGCAAACGGGTGGATTCAGCCAGGTAGGCGATAGATAGTAGGTGCGCTGATGTGGAAAACATGAGTGGCATGGCAAAGGAGCCTTCTGCCCTTTTTTGATTATGGGTTAATCTTGTCACGGATTACTTTTCCTTGCGCCCCCTTTTGTATATTATCGCTGTTTGTGAAATAAACCTCAGTTGAACCCGGCGTTCGTCCTGTCTCGTCTACCTTCGTCCGTGTCTTTTTAGCCGCTGGAATGTATCACAATAGTATTGCAATAGCTCTTTACAGCTGAAGGAATTCTGCAACTAGTGACATGCACTGCGAAAAATGATCACTACCGGCAACACAACAGTTTACCCTTACTCACAAGGAATGTGGTGAAGTGTTTTGCAGGTTGCATTGTGCTATGAAGCTTCTTCAAAATTCTCGACAAGAACCAAAAGCAAAATAGCATACCCTTACCACGTCTGCATTCAATAAGTAGGCAGGCAGCTGTTGTGGAGTCTCAGCTTTACGAGCTGCAAATGTTACATGCAGAAGGGCCTTCATTCTTGTCAGGTTCAAGTGTCCAGCATCAAACGCAGCATCTTGTAGTGCCTAAGTGTGAACAAAAACTATTACAAAATTCATTCCGATTGAGTATTGTTAGCAAGATCACACAGCAGCCGAAAACTATGTGCACTGAAATCCCATGATAGTTTCAAGGACATTGCACACTGCTGCAATGCTTTTTACGTCACTTCAAGGTCTTATAATACCAGCGTAACATTTAAAGCTATGCATTTTCAGCATCAGGTATGCTACGGGTAGAAACCATTTATTATAAGCAGAGAAAGGCTATTGTTACCTTGAATTCAAGCAGGGCATCACTTAGAGAAACAGCTGGCTGAGAAACATCAGCATTGTGAACAACAGATGCAGCAGCTGCTTTATTTGCACGCAGTTCTCTTGTTTTCGTTGCCGAACTTATAGAGCTAATGAATTTGGGCTGTGGGAACCGCAAAATATGAAAAAGCTAAGTGCATAAATCTAGTGCTTATATTTCGTACAATCCTTTAAACATGAGTTTGGCAAGGGAACAAAAGGGATTTAAAAACTTACCTTTTTTGTCACATAATAGACCTAATCCAACGCTTACATTATATTTACAGGAGCTTTCAAAATTTTACTCTTTTCCAATGATATAATACAATATAATGCAATATAATATAATATAATATAATATAATATAATATAATATAATATAATGATATTCTATGCAGTTACCCTTGCAAAATCAAGAGCACTTCAAATAACAAGCATTCCTGAGTAGCTTACCCAGCCGTGCTAAAATTTGACATGAGAGAATTTGTCCTATTCACATTCACAAAGGAGGAGGCAACTGTGGAACATTACAAAGCGACGACAGAGCTAGGCGTCTAGGGACAACCAATACACCGAATTTATATATACTTTATCACATTTTCCTCATCGCCCTTAAAACTGGTTCAATATGCCATTGCACGCAAAGAATTCACATTTACGTTGCGTCTATAAAACAGATCTACAGTTCGCACCGTATTTGCTACAACAGGAATGAACACTAAACCAGATACCATACAACCAAACTTGATCACGCTTACATTACCTGGACGTGAAGGCACAGGATCATTTCGCTCGCCTTTTCGTAGCCACTAACTTTTTAATGAGGCAAATATGAAGGGTGCTATTAGCTAGTATACATACTTCAGAACAAAAACAATGCCTCAGTGCTTGTCGATCGGCACCTTCTAGGCTTGATACATTCAGAGATCGAGCTTAAAGTAATTCGAAATCCAGAACTGAAATCCGCCCGGCACAGGCAACTTGCAATCCACAACCACAGTAAACTATAGCGTACGGCCCATTTCGTTCGAAAACTTGTTGCGGATCCCGAATTCGCAAGGTCCATGACGAGCGCGCGTAAACCGGACCACACACGTAAAAGAGCGCCCGGAGCGCAACGGCCACGAACGGCGCCAGCCATGGAATTAGAAGTTCCTGCTACATTAAACATAACCGCCGTACAACTGAACAGCATTCCTAATTGTACGGTAGTCATAGATGACAAACAATTTCTGGGAATATATTTAGTAACCGAGATGAGGATCCTGGCAGAACAGCGAGCGCTATCCGCAGAACTGACAACGCCATTGCCCGCGTGCGTAGCGAACATGTGCACATTTCAATCTTCCAACTGTCGTTCCTGCTCCAACCCACAGGCGTGGCATAATGACTAACCTTGCAGGAGCACAAAACACACATGCGCCACTAATTAACCTTAAAGTAAATAAGAAAAACCACCTACCGTTAGCAATTTTCAGCGATCCAAAGGAGACGGCGTCCTCTCTTAACGGAACATACTCAAATATCGCGGCGTAATGCAGAATACAAAATGAACGCAAAAATTAACGGAGCTCGCCGCCAGTGGCGCGCGAGAGAGATGTTGTATCAACGCTGCGGGCGCCTCAGTTGGCGAAGCGGTAGCGCTGTGGTCGTGTTAGTGGTTCCGAGCAGAAAAATTGTGTTCTCATAAGGGATGAGCTTTTCTTTACTAAGGTGTTATGTTTTTGCGGGGCCGTCGGGGCGGATCATGGCGGGTTTCGTTGCATGCACATGAGCGTTAGTTGCGTCATACTACCGAGCTCCGTAAGGGCTGTGTGTGCGGGCGGTGTTGATGGCGGGGAAGTAATTTCTGCCGCTTCGAGCGTAATGCTCATACATTGCAATCTTCCAGGTCCATGCAGCGCTTTTGGTGTGGGTATCGTGGTGTACGTTTGAAATAAAAAGAAAACTACGGTCACATTGACAGATGTGTAAAGCAACGGATTTGTGCAATATTCAAGCTTTCTGATGTAATGATATGGAGCTCTTGCACTTTAGAGTCCAAACACGAAATTGAAGGTTTTAAGCTCCTATACTAAAATGTTATTAGAAGTTGCAAGACGCCCTGCTTATTGCGTATAGGTGGCCTGTTATGTGCTGTGGCCGTGGGTGCAGAAAAGACGTTTATAAGCTAGAGCAGAATATGACGCTCAAAGACGGTAAAACGTCCTCATCTTACTGAAACATTCACGTGAGCAAAGCAACTAAAAATTTTTAGAAATGTCTTGCACAGTTAATAATTGCTATCCTGGTCATGTTCGGAAGTGAAATAGCCTTGAAATTTAACTGAGAAGAGTACAACACAAGTAAGATTCGTTGCGTGACCGGACATGAAAGTACGTTACGCATTTAGAGACCTTTTTCCAGAGATCTGAAGCAGCTCTGCGACCATAGATTACTGTGAATCATTTTTTTAATAAGGTCCAGAATATTCCCACACCGTAATTATGTAATGCAGATGCATTAAACCACTAATGTTATCTCACTGAGCTGACGCAAAAGCAAGCAACGCAGATGATCCGCTCCTTGTTGAATGATTTCGTGTGGCAGACGTCCTCAAAACACTCAGCGAAAGCACGGGGCAAAAGCAATTATAAAAAATAGGCAAAAAAATGTGATGCTTCAAGAAAAATGTATGTAGAAAACCAGCGAAAAGTACGCATTCACAAGGAGGAGAAGTACACAGGACAACGCTGGAAACACAACTGAAAATTTTCTGAACTGAATTTTCAGTTGTGTTTCCAGCGTTGTCCTGTGTACTTCTCCTCCTTGTGAATGCGTACTTTTCGCTGGTTTTCTACATACCATGCACCAACTGGCCCAACAAGCTACGCTTCTTCAATTCAAGAAAAATTAGCTGTAGATTAAACTTTGGTTAACCATGGTGAGAAGCGAAAGCTTCCTTTGCATGGCTACGTTCACAAACGCCACGCACACTGCCGAACGGATTGTCGGTAAAGCGTCGATGAAATGCACGTGTAGCCGAGTCGTCAGACTCGCTGAGTATGATCACAAAATCAGTCTTCCGGCGCTCCATCTCAGTTGAGACAATCTCCGCGTCCAGTGCCGAAGTTGGAGAAGCCTCCGACTCTGCGTCGCTGGTTAGTTAACAGGTCACGTGGCCTCTCGGCCAATAATCAATTTAAGCCGCCGCGGTGGCTCAGTGGTTGTGGTGCTTGGTTGATGAGCACTTGAAAATCATTTTCTACTCCGCTCCACTAACAATGGTATAAAAACAGTTGACCCGGTGTACCAACTGACTATACAATTGTATCATACATGCCTATATATTTGCGTTACAATACCGAGAAAAAAAGTACAACCTTGAAGGGCCAGAACATGAATGGAACAGATTGGAATGTGGCTTTAGTTGCAGCATTTTGGCAAATTCCAAATTATGTTTATTTAGGGTAGTTGGCGTAAAAAAAATTCAGGGGGCACTTTGACTGTCTAAAGTGTGTAGAGGCGAAAGCGTTTTCCGAACAACTTTGACTGCCTCTGAGGCACTGGTGAAGTCACCACTGGATGACGTCACACATAATTAAGTACTAATTACTCTAAGTATTGAAAAATTACTGATTAATGGCTAATTACTGATTAATGACTAACTACTAATTAACTGCTAACTAATCACGCCTAAGCTTCGCCTTCAGGGGTGGAACGCGACCGCCTGTTGCAGCGCTGCCAGAGGGTCCACGGAACGCCACTCCCCGTTCGGCGCGATGACTTGCCCTTTGAACGCAACGCTTTATGAGGAAAGGAAATGGCGCAGTAATTCTCTGTCATCTCGGTGGACACCGGAACCGCACCGTACAGGAAGGGAGGATGTGGGAGTGAAAGAAGAAAGAGATAGCGGCGCCGTAATGAAGCAAATGAACATTGAGGAAAGGAAATTATGTAATAACTGTCTCACACATCTCGGTGGACACCCGTCAAAAGCATGACACCTCTGCTGATAAGCTTCTGCTGGCAGCCTTCTGTCGACAACGAGGAGGCATTAGAGGCTTTCGCCTTAATAAGCCAATAATATTTTGTATTCGTCAAAACCGAATATGCAAGGCACCGAAAGAGCTCTTTCACACATTTAGGCTTTGTTCGAGGTAAAAATTATGTTTTTGTCTCCGATCATAACTGTCTAATTCATACTTATACTCACGGAACTGAAGGCGACTCTTCGGAGCTCTTCTCATTTGGAAAATATTTTCCAAAATTTAGTTCATGCATTCTTTTCAACATCGGTAATTTTCCTTCCATTCAAGCGCCCACTTTGTGATATCGAGTTCGTGCAACTAGAAAATGGGGCATAATTTTTTGTTGTGCCAATAACAACGAAATAAACTTATACGCCTCTTGGCCGCTGTGGCTGTATCCTTTGGTTGCTGTTGTCTCATGCAAATATAGCAGCGCATTGACCCATAACAGTATCCTCGTGAGGCATTACACTGCGGGGTGTAGACAAAGGTTACAATGCAGCAACGTACAAAATTCGTACAAACGTGCGGTCTGAGATCTTATGTGCAACGCGTCAGAAATAAGCGGATCAAAATAAGTTCAACAACCAGCAAGTTCCACATAAACCAGCCCCGCCGCGGTGGCTCAGCGGTTACGGCGCTCGGCTGCTGACCCGAAAGACGCGGGTTCGATCCCGGCCGCGGCGGCTGAATTTCGATGGAGGCGAAATTCTAGAGCCCCGTGTACTGTACGATGTCAGTGCACGTTAAAGAACCCCAGGTGGCCGAAATTTCCGGAGCCCTTCACTACGGCGTCCCTCATAGCCTTAGTTGCTTCGGGACGTTAAACCCCAATAAACCAAACCAAACCAAACATAAACCTGCATGGTTCGCTGCGGGACCGCATGTTCCACATAAAGAAAAACAAATTGAATTGAATTTGAATTTATTTTTCCAGAACAACTGGAAGGATTTCCAGGCAAAAAGCTGCTTTCGCAGCTTGACTGGGCCCGGAAAACCGTTACATACAGTGGCTTAGACATTTAAGATGATTGAAATAAACATAAGCAAGATAGAACAAAAGGAGAACAAAAGTAAACACTATAGAATACAAACAATAAAATACACTTACAATGAAATATGCATATATTAATGCAGAGTACACACATCAAGTTGTATAAAATGATCAAAAATTTTAGAACATAGTGCACCTAGAGAATCAGAAATACATAATGAGTGCAAAAAAACAACCAAAAAACATCACATATCAACAGAATACCGTCGCAATTTTTTAAATCTGAAATCTGTGGTACGTTTATATTTGTTGAGTACATGCGGAAGATTGTGTTGCAGTGTTTTTAGTTTATAATTAGTGTTAAGATGAGGAACAAACCAAGTATCCGTGCTGCGGGTATTAGTTGGGGCATGTTTAGTTTTTAAGGACGCTGTTTCTGTAATAAAGGCCTTCTAAGAACTATTAGAGAAATAAAACAAGCGTAACATCCGGTAGTCGTACATGTGGTCAATGCTGATGATGTGATACAATGGAAAGAGAATGTTTGTTGGGGATAAGTAGTGTACATTTGCGATGTGACGAAGGGCTTTCTTTTGGAGGCGCAGAATCATCGCGATATTTGCTTTCGTAGTGATTGCCCATATTAAACTGCAATAATTAATATGAGATTCGAAGAGTGCATAATAAATTTGTCGCTTATCCTTTGAGGGTAGCAGCCTGCGGCATCGTGACAGTGCTCCTGTTGTCGCAGCGAGCTTTTTACAGATGTTATAAACCTGCGTATCCCAGCTAAGATTGGCTGAGAATTTTATGCTCATGCACAATTTCAATCTCATTATCAGCATATCTAATTGCGTGTTGAATTTCAAATGGTTTATTTTTTGCCCGGAAGATAATTGCTTTTGTTTTTGCTGCATTAATATTTATCTTGTTGCGCTGCGACCAGAGCAAGAGCTTGTCAAAACACATCATTGCATTTTAATACTAATTTGGGTACACTTTGGCCAGAAAATAACACTGTGCTGTCATCTGCATACATTATAAACTTCGCCGTTTGGTCCAGTGTAACAATATCATTTATATATAAATTAAATAATAAAGGCCCCAAAACACTTCCTTGTGGTACGCCATGAGTAATTGTTAAAAAGTTTGACTGTTCCCTATCGACGCATACACACTGTTTTCTACCACTGAGATATGATCGAAACAGTTCCAGTGGTATGCCCCGAATTCCGTAGAGTGAAAGCTTATGCAGTAGTATACCATGATTAAGACAATCAAAAGCTTTCGTGAAGTCAATAAATAATCCTAAAGTATAATTGTTATTTTCTATATTTTCTAGTATATTTTCTTTCAGAGTCAATAAGGCTGTCTCGGTTGATCTATTTTTCCGAAATCCATGTTGAGCATTGGTTAGCACATTATGCTTATCTAGAAAAAGAATTACTCGATCATAAATTAATGGCTCTAGCCTCTTTGAAAATATTGGGAGGACAGATATTTGCCTGTAATTTGAAACCAAATTTTTATCGCCTCCTTTATGAACTGCAGTTAATCTAGCTATCTTCATGGCAACTGGAAATATGCCAGTTTCAAGGATCAAGTTATAGATATGAGTTAGAACAGGAAGAGTATACTCCAAAACATATTTAACAGGCTTTACTTGGATATTGTCTACATCTAATGCTGCACTGTTATTCAAATGCATAAATTTTGTGTTGACTTCTGATTCATTAGTTGGGTGCCAAAACAAACTTTCAGGAACACTATGAATAGCCATATCCAAACTTACTGGGTTATTTTCTCTTGGTACAGATTTGATAAAATGTTCATTAAAATGTTCCGCGAGTGCCTTTCCAGTCAATTCGGAGTTGTTAAAAGTTAATCTGTTTGGCTCTGTGTTCTGCGTTCCGCGACCTAAGACCTTGTTTACTACTTTCCAAACGATATTTGGGCTTCTTCGCGCGATAGCAGTGAATAATTCCTGGAAGTACACTTTCTTGGCCCGCCTCAATTCGGCATTCAACCTGTTTGTGGCTGCTTTAAAACTGTCTAGGTCGGCAGGTGAGCGCGTGCGCAGAAAAGCATGATAAAGAGCATTCTTCTTTGTGATCGCGCCTAGGTGAGCCCTTGTGACCCACGGTTTCCTTATTTTTTTGGTTGCTTAAAGCTCCTAAATGGAAAGTGTTTTATGTATAGCTGGACGAAGATTTCAATGAATGCGGTATAGGCAACACTTGGATCTCTAATGTGAAGTATGAACGACCAATCATAAATGGAGGCGTCATGTTGGAATGACTGCAAAGCCAGGTCTGTTATGTACTGGAATGCAATCGGGCAAGAAGCCTCAGTTTTAGCTCTTGTTTCTGAGTTGTAGACCATAAAGACCGGACAGTGGTCACTATTATAGCGTCGGAAATGACCGTCTCTATGTTTGTTATCAGTAAATCAAGTACAGACGTACTAGAAAGCACGAGCTGATGGGCGAGTTGGTTGTACAAGATATGATTGAAACAGCGCAAGGCCGAAGGCCAAAAAAGAGAGCAGAGGAAAGGAGGAAAAGGACAACACAGCGCTGAACTAGCAACTGACATTTATTTGGCACGCTGCGCGTATAAATACATTCAGGCACCAAAATAGAAAACCACGCATAGAGCAATTCATGCACCAGGATCCCTGCAAGCAAACACAAACTAAGAAGTGCGATTCAGGAAGCGAAGTTCTTTTTGTGATAAAGACACTGATGCAGCACTTACACATGTATCACCATACTTCTTGATATTCGAAGCCTCGATAATTTCCCGGCAAAGCTGGTCTTTGTTCCTAGCAACAACTCGGCAAAAATTAAACTGTGGGGTGCAATCACATTCACGGCAATGCATGCTAAGGTTACGAGACTCTTTGTTATCTACATTGTTGCGGTGCTGCCTGAGCCTATCATTTAAGCACTGTCCTGTCTGGCCAATATAAAACCTATTACAGGAATATTAGAGGAATGGAATACACGACATTTTTTTGACACTTCTCAAATTTGCATTCATGGTTTTTGGGGCAATCGGGGGAAGTTTTCCCTGGGTTGTTGACACGCGTACACAAGCTAGATAACTTAACGGGGCCGAAAAAACAACATCCACTCCGACTCTTTTACCAACACTTTTCAAATTATGTGATATCTTGTGGATATAGGGAACGGCTGCTACTCGCTTACTTGTTTGACGTTCAGAACTGGCGGAGCATTTCAGTTTCTTCAACAAAACTTCGGCCACAGAAGAAAGCACGTGAAGCGTTCGCTTCCTGAATCGCACTTCTTAGTTTGTGTTTGCTTGCAGGGATCCTGGTGCATGAATTGCTCTATGCGTGGTTTTCTATTTTGGTGCCTGAATGTATTTATACGTGCAGCGTGCCAAATAAATGTCAGTTGCTAGTTCAGCGCTGTGTTGTCCTTTTCCTCCTTTCCTCTGCTCTCTTTTTTGGCCTTCGGCCTTGCGCTGTTTCAATCATAGACGTACTAGATGTCGTGACGCGAGTTGGTGTTTCAATTACATTTGTGAAACCAGAGCTATGAAGCGTTGTGATAAGGTCTTTTGCAGCAGTATTATGTTGAGAAATGTTAATATTAAAATCACCCCCGCAAATTAGTCTGAGGTTATTAACAAGCATGTGGTCAAGAAGTATATCAAAGAAGGAAAGAAAATTCGAAACATTGCCGTCCGGCGGCCGGTACACAACTGTAACAGATTCCTGCTTATATTTCAAAGTTAATATTTCAAAATCATTGCATGATTTTGAAAACTGTGGAACTATCTCGTAGTCATGGGCAGAATCAACATATATAGCAACGCCACCGCCGCGTTTACCAAACCGATTGATAAAAAAGTTTCTATACCCTTCCAGGCAAAGCATATTACAGTGCTCATAGTACCAAGTTTCTGTCAACATTATTATCTTAAACTTGAAATTAAATTCATCTAGAAAACTACTAATGTACTCATCCTTGTTACAAGCAGAACGCGTATTGATATGTAAAACAGGCTTTTGTATGGATTGGTCAAGTTTTATGTTTTGTGGAAAAGCAAACTCGTGATAGCGCATTTCCAATAGCCGCGGTATCGCTGCTCTCCTCTAAACGTAGCCTAGCAGATCTTTTCAAGGTCCTTTTCATTTTCTATTTGCAGAGCATCAGTGCCGTCTGCCCGCTTTGCGAAAATCTTTCCATTAACCGACCGGACCGACTTCCATTGATGCTCTCGTTTCCTTTTGGCAGCCAGGCCGAGCAAACGTTTCAAGACTGGGCAAAGGTGTTCATTCACATATATAGGGTCACTTCCTTCGAGTCCTACATCGGTGTTTGTGAGGCGCATTTTCTTAGCTTTTCTGAGCGTTTCATCGCGTTTCGCTCGTGATTTGAACTGTACTAGAATGTTTGGTGTTTTTCCTTGTCGTGCGGGTAAACGATGACAACTCTCTATGTCAGCTTCGGATATAGGCTCACTGATAGCCTTCCCAAGTTCGGAAACTATCTCCAGAACACTTTCACTCTCTTTCTGTTCTACACCCTGGATTTCAATGTTTAGTAAGGCTGAGATCTGGGCGATTGGTATGAATTCATACTGGTGAACAGCGCAAAAAAGGCGCATAAAGACACAGCGCTTGTCTTGATGTTGTCCTGCCTTTTTTGCGCTGTTCACCAGTATGAATTTCAATATTTGCCTTTCGCGAGTACATCTCTAGACGAACAAGGCGTTTCTCTAGTTCTACAGTGTTTAGCTCGAGGGTCCCACATTTGGAACGAAGCATTTCATTCTCTTCTTCTAGCTTAGAGGATTTTCCAATTTCATTGTCCAGTTTTTTCTGGAGCTCCTCGAGTGTTTCGTTCGCATATGTAAGGGCTTTGTTTGTTTCGACCTGCTCAGCTCGTAATTCCCGAATTTTATTCCTTAGACTCCGCTCAACTGATTCTTTCATCGTCTTCATTTCTTGTTGGAGCTCCTCTTTAAGCTTGACAAATTCTGCACGCAAATCATCCTTCACTTAAGCCAGCTCTTTCGACATCTTTGAACAACAACAGATTTCAACTTGTTTTCAACTTGGCAGTGGGAACGACGTAGATAATTAATCAAGCAGCAGCAGTACGCTGTAAGCACTAACCTGCAACAGGCCAGAAGAGCGGGGTTTAGCCGATGTGAATTCACGTCATCGCAACTGCCATGTGAAGCTGGGGGCGGTGACGGCATGGCTTTATAGGTTTCTTCTCGTCGCTCGATACGATGCGCAGATAGCCAGTGGCACGGACGGTGACACTTTGCTGTCGATGTGAAGGAAACAGCTTGGTTCCGATGCTCCACGCTATGTCGTCGCTGCAGCACTTGCAATCGTTAGCGAAGCGATCTGCAACAGGGCAGAAGAGCGGGGTTTAGCCGATGTGAATTCACGTCGTCGCCACTGCCATGAATATAAATGAAATATTCTTTTTGCTGCACATAATTAAGCGTGATCCAGATAAAATCCTCCTTGTTCCAGTAAAACTGGTGAGCTGACTTATTTTATGTGGAACATAAGTGGAACCAGATTAAGAGTGCTATAGCCAGGTAAGTGTGAGTGTTGTCCCTGCTGCTCGCGCCACAGCTGCCATGCGAAATATTGTCTGGTCAGCCGTCACGTTTTATACATGGAAATTCGTTGACGTCGCTGCTTATCCAGGCGTAGCTTGTGCGCAGGCGCGTCAATAACTGTCGCTGTGGGTCTAAGATTTCCTTGCGCTGAAGCCATGACGTTGGTCGTATGAGGCCGGTGGCACTGCTGAAGAAAGTACACCCGGGATAGCCAGGTAAGTGGGAGTGTTGTCCCGGCTGCTCGCGCCACAGCTGCCATGCGAAATGTCGTCCGGTCAGCCATCACGTTTTATACATGGAAATTCGTTGACGTCGCTGCTTATCCAGGCGTAGCTTGTGCGCAGGCGCGTCAATAACTGTCGCTGTGGGTCTAAGATTTCCTTGCGCTGAAGCCATGACGTTGGTCGTATGAGGCCGGTGGCACTGCTGAAGAAAGTACACCCGGGATAGCCAGGTAAGTGGGAGTGTTGTCACGGCTGCTCGCGCCACAGCTGCCATGCGAAATGTCGTCCGGTCAGCCATCACGTTTTATACATGGAAATTCGTTGACGTCGCTGCTTATCCAGGCGTAGCTTGTGCGCAGGCGCGTCAATAACTGTCGCTGTGGGTCTAAGATTTCCTTGCGCTGAAGCCATGACGTTGGTCGTATGAGGCCGGTGGCACTGCTGAAGAAAGTACACCCGGGATAGCCAGGTAAGTGGGAGTGTTGTCCCGGCTGCTCGCGCCACAGCTGCCATGCGAAATGTCGTCCGGTCAGCCATCACGTTTTATACATGGAAATTCGTTGACGTCGCTGCTTATCCAGGCGTAGCTTGTGCGCAGGCGCGTCAATAACTGTCGCTGTGGGTCTAAGATTTCCTTGCGCTGAAGCCATGACGTTGGTCGTATGAGGCCGGTGGCACTGCTGAAGAAAGTACACCCGGGATAGCCAGGTAAGTGGGAGTGTTGTCACGGCTGCTCGCGCCACAGCTGCCATGCGAAATGTCGTCCGGTCAGCCATCACGTTTTATACATGAAAATTCGTTGACGTCGCTGCTTATCCAGGCGTAGCTTGTGCGCAGGCGCGTCAATAACTGTCGCTGTGGGTCTAAGATTTCCTTGCGCTGAAGCCATGACGTTGGTCGTATGAGGCCGGTGGCACTGCTGAAGAAAGTACACCCGGGATAGCCAGGTAAGTGGGAGTGTTGTCACGGCTGCTCGCGCCACAGCTGCCATGCGAAATGTCGTCCGGTCAGCCATCACGTTTTATACATGGAAATTCGTTGACGTCGCTGCTTATCCAGGCGTAGCTTGTGCGCAGGCGCGTCAATAACTGTCGCTGTGGGTCTAAGATTTCCTTGCGCTGAAGCCATGACGTTGGTCGTATGAGGCCGGTGGCACTGCTGAAGAAAGTACACCCGGGATAGCCAGGTAAGTGGGAGTGTTGTCCCGGCTGCTCGCGCCACAGCTGCCATGCGAAATGTCGTCCGGTCAGCCATCACGTTTTATACATGGAAATTCGTTGACGTCGCTGCTTATCCAGGCGTAGCTTGTGCGCAGGCGCGTCAATAACTGTCGCTGTGGGTCTAAGATTTCCTTGCGCTGAAGCCATGACGTTGGTCGTATGAGGCCGGTGGCACTGCTGAAGAAAGTACACCCGGGATAGCCAGGTAAGTGGGAGTGTTGTCACGGCTGCTCGCGCCACAGCTGCCATGCGAAATGTCGTCCGGTCAGCCATCACGTTTTATACATGAAAATTCGTTGACGTCGCTGCTTATCCAGGCGTAGCTTGTGCGCAGGCGCGTCAATAACTGTCGCTGTGGGTCTAAGATTTCCTTGCGCTGAAGCCATGACGTTGGTCGTATGAGGCCGGTGGCACTGCTGAAGAAAGTACACCCGGGATAGCCAGATAAGTGGGAGTGTTGTCACGGCTGCTCGCGCCACAGCTGCCATGCGAAATGTCGTCCGGTCAGCCATCACGTTTTATACATGGAAATTCGTTGACGTCGCTGCTTATCCAGGCGTAGCTTGTGCGCAGGCGCGTCAATAACTGTCGCTGTGGGTCTAAGATTTCCTTGCGCTGAAGCCATGACGTTGGTCGTATGAGGCCGGTGGCACTGCTGAAGAAAGTACACCCGGGATAGCCAGGTAAGTGGGAGTGTTGTCCCGGCTGCTCGCGCCACAGCTGCCATGCGAAATGTCGTCCGGTCAGCCGTCACGTTTTATACAGGGAAATTCGTTGACGTCGCTGCTTATCCAGGCGTAGCTTGTGCGCAGGCGCGTCGATAACTGTCGCTGTGGGTCTCAGATTTCCTTGCGCTGAAGCCAAGACGTTGGTCGTATGAGGCCGGTGGCACTGCAGAAGAAAGTACACCCGGGATAGCCAGGAAGTTGGAGTGTTGTCCCTGCTGCTCACGCCACAGCTGCCATGCGAAATGTCGTCCGGTCAGCCATCACGTTTTATACATGGAAATTCGTTGACGTCGCTGCTTATCCAGGCGTAGCTTGTGCGCAGGCGCGTCGATAACTGTCGCTGTGGGCCTCAGATTTCCTTGCGCTGAAGCCAAGACGTTGGTCGTATGAGGCCGGTGGCACTGCAGAAGAAAGTACACCCGGGATAGCCAGGAAGTTGGAGTGTTGTCCCTGCTGCTCACGCCACAGCTGCCATGCGAAATGTCGTCCGGTCAGCCATCACGTTTTATACATGGAAATTCGTTGACGTCGCTGCTTATCCAGGCGTAGCTTGTGCGCAGGCGCGTCGATAACGGTCGCTGTGGGTCTCAGATTTCCTTGCGCTGAAGCCAAGACGTTGGTCGTATGAGGCCGGTGGCACTGCTGAAGAAAGTACACCCGGGATAGCCAGGAAGTTGGAGTGTTGTCCCTGCTGCTCACGCCACAGCTGCCATGCGAAATGTCGTCCGGTCAGCCATCACGTTTTATACATGGAAATTCGTTGACGTCGCTGCTTATCCAGGCGTAGCTTGTGCGCAGGCGCGTCGATAACTGTCGCTGTGGGCCTCAGATTTCCTTGCGCTGAAGCCAAGACGTTGGTCGTATGAGGCCGGTGGCACTGCAGAAGAAAGTACACCCGGGATAGCCAGGAAGTTGGAGTGTCGTCTCTGCTGCTCGCGCCACAGCTGCCATGCGAAATGTCGTCCGGTCAGCCGTCACGTTTTATACATGAAAATGCGTTGACGTCGCTGCTTATCCAGGCGTAGCTTGTGCGCAGGCGCGTCGATAACTGTCGCTGTGGGTCTCAGATGTTCTTGCGCTGAAGCCAAGACGTTCGTCGCTGCTTATCCATTCGTAGCCTGTGTGCAGGCGCGTCGACAACTGTCGCTGTGGGTCTGAGATTTCCTTGAGCTGAAGCCAAGACGTTGGTCGCATGACACCGGTGGCACTGCAGAAGAAAGTACAGCCATGAAATTTATGAGCGTGAACACGGCGGCGCGTGGCAGATAGCCTCGAGCCCTACTCGTGGCGATACGCAGCGGCCGCTTTCGTAAACAAAGTGGAAAGGGAGGTCTGTCCTTCGGCTTGCCGGAAGCTGGCAACGCGGCGTAACCCTTTCCACCACGTTGCGGAAAGCTGCCGCCGCGTATCGCCACAAGTAGGGCTGGAGGCTATTTGCCATGTGCTGCCGAGTTCACGCTCATAGATTTCATGACTGTACACCCGGGATAGCCAGGTAAGTGGGTTTATGGTTTATGGGGTTTAACGTCCCAAAGCGACTGAGGCTATGAGAGACGCCGTAGTGGAGGGCTCCGGAAATTTCGACCACCTGAGGTTTTTTAACATGCACTGACATCGCACAGTACACGGGCCTCGAATTTCTCCTCCAAAGAAATTCAACCGCTGCGGCCGGGATCGAACCCGCGTCTTTCGGGCGAGCAGCCGAGCACCATAGACACTGAGCCACCGCGGCGGCTCCAGATAAGTTGGAGTGTTGTACCTGCTGCTCGCGCCACAGCTGCCATGCGAAATGTTGTCTGGTCAGCCGTCACGTTTTATACATGGAAATGCGTTACTTCCCCTATTCATTTGTTCGCAGACGACTGCTTCATTTATCGCGGAATAACTGGCCCTACCGATGTTTCTGTCTCGCATACTGACCTTAATAACATAGCTGAATGGTGTGAGATGTGGGCCGTAGATGTAAATGTTAAAAAATGTAAGGTCATGCGAGTGTCACGCAGTAATATCATCCCTGCTTGGTATGTATTAAATAGCATATCTTTGGATCCCCTTACTTCTTATATATACTTGGGTGTGCATATAAATAATAATCTTAGCTGGCAGCAACATATTGATTACATTATTAGCAGTAGTTATCGCATGCTTGGATACTTGCGCCGCAACTTTTCTAAGGCTCCTGTTTGTTCTAAACTAATTATGTACAAGACACTAGTTCGTTGTAAATTAGAATATGCTTCTGCAATTTGGGACCCTGGTTTGGCGCACCTAAGATCCTGACTAGAGAAGGTTCAGAATAATTCAGCACGTTTTATTCTTTCCATTTATAACCGCACAAACAACATTACTTCTATGAAACTAGCACTGTCATTGCCATCTCTTGAGATAGGGAGGAAAGTGTAGCGTCTATGCCTTTTTCAACAAATTTATCATCATAGTCACCTGAAGCATTCATTCATTGCTCAGCCATCTTATCGCTCGTCACGCAACGACCACCCTTGTAAAGTAAACGTCATCGCTTGCAAGACCAACGCCCTTTATCATTCGTTTCTTCCTCGTACATCGGCAGAGTGGAATCGCCTTCCGTCTTACATCGCGTTAATAAAGGATCATGACTTATTTCGTGCAACACTTTCAAGGTAC
Organism: Amblyomma mixtum; assembly: GCF_055824585.1. Classification (NCBI taxonomy): domain Eukaryota; kingdom Metazoa; phylum Arthropoda; class Arachnida; order Ixodida; family Ixodidae; genus Amblyomma; species Amblyomma mixtum. The sequence continues at coordinate 42,089,273 of NC_143021.1, forward strand.
CTTAAAGCTGATTCTCGACATCTCTCCTAGCATCCAGTTATCTTGTGTCATGTTCCTTGTTTTTCTATGTGTGTACCTATTCCGCTTACGGTTGTTCCGTCTGCTGTGCTACTGTATGCTTTTGCCGTTTATTCCCGTATTCAGTTAATATTCCTAACATGTATTTTTTTCTTTATTTATGTGCTTCTATTTGCTTTTCTCTAGTAGCCTTTTCGTTTGGTTTAGGTTTTATTGTGCACTGTTTATTCTCGCTATATAATGTATGTACTACTCCCATCTGTAATGCTTTTACGCTTGAGGGTAATAAAAAATGAAATGAAATGAAATGCGTTGACGTCGCTGCTTATCGAGGCATAGCTTGTGCGCAGGCGCGTCGATAACTGTCGATGCGGGTCTCAGATTTCCTTGCGCTGAAGCCAAGACGTTGGTCACATGAGGCCAGTGACACTGCAGAAGAAAGTACACCCGGGATAGCCAGGTAAGTTGGAGTGTTGTCCCTGCTGCTCGCGCCACAGCTGTCTTATCATAAGTAGAACAGAAAACTGGGCGAGTTGGTGAAGGTTCAACATTATGTATAGCGCGAAAAACTAAGACAGGGGAAGAAACACGCAAACAAACAAGCGCTGACTATCAACTGAACATTTTATTAGGAAACTCGTGGTTATAAAGGCTTCAACCCTGCACGCGCAGGCGCACAAAGCCTGAAACAACAAAACAACAAAAACAGCAAAACCGAAACAGCAAACCAAACCACACGTGTGCATTAGCCTCATTGCACTGCCGCAGTACTATCAATATAATCCAGTTCTACCTGGTGTAACGCCACCGAAGGTTTAGCAACGCATGTGGCGATCAGATACGCCTCTACTATTTCCCGGCACTTCTGATCCCTGTGCCTGAAGACAACGTCAGCACTCCCCAAGTCCGGAGTACACACGCTGTCATTTTTCTTACTGCAGTCACGGCAGTGCAGAGCGAGATTAGAAGAAGCGGCAGACGCCCCCAGCGACCTCTCGTGTTCTCTCAGGCGAACGTTGAGGCACCTTCCAGTCTGCCCATAATAAATTTTCCCACATGATACGGGTATTCTGTACACAACGCCCATGTTGCACGGCACGTATCTGTTGGCGTGTCTGACAGCGCATGCTCCTGCAATGGGCCTCGACTCTTCCATCCTTCTCCTGACCGCGGCACAAATCTTGCCAACCTTATTTTCAGCAGTAAAAACCACTTGAATGCCAAACCTGCCTGCGACTTTCTTCAGACGATGGGAGACCCCATGCAGATATGGAATGGGAACAACCTTTCTGTGGTCGGAACTTTCCTGGGCTTTTTGGCAACCCCCTTTGATCTTCACCAACAGCCTCTCCGCCAGACGCGCGAGGCTCTGTACCGGAAAGCCAGCCTCTTTGAGCCTAGAAACCTGTGCGCAGAAGCTTTCCTCTACCAAGTGTGGGCAGGACTTCTTCAACGGTGACCCAAGGCATGACATTGCTATGCCATCTTTAACAAGCCTCGAATGACCAGACTCGTGGCTGAGAAGGGGTTTCTGCGATCGTGGTGCATATTTCCAACACACGTGATCTTCCGTAAAGAACATATTGATGTCTAGAAACTGTATATGTCGACTATATGTTTGCTGTTTCGGTTTTGCTGTTTTTGTTGTTTTGTTGTTTCAGGCTTCGTGCGCCTGCGCGTGCAGGGTTGAAGCCTTTATAACCACGAGTTTCCTAATAAAATGTTCAGTTGATAGTCAGCGCTTGTTTGTTTGCGTGTTTCTTCCCCTGTCTTAGTTTTTCGCACTATACATAATGTTGTCTTATCATGGCAGGATGGTTAAATACCACCGCGTTCTTTCCATGTGTTGACAATTATGCCTCGTACTGTTCGGATGTCAGCCAGGGGATCATAGTGGTGACCGCGTGTACCTCGTGGGAAATATTTTTGGACTGACCCTCTCTGGCAAGACCCTAATCGCGCAAGTTGCCGTTCCTGGATTTAAGCTGACGTTTTTACCCACGTCATTTTTGCTGATCTACCTTTGTAATTTGCGGGCTTAAAGATAGTAAAACGCAGCATCGCCATCGTTGCAGTGAGGGACGTACTAAGAAGATCATGCCCTATGAGGTTGGCTCCAGTTTTGAATCAAAATTAAAGAGGTTGGAAGCGGTGGATTTTCCCTCGGCTTTATCCGGGACGTCACAGAGGCTACATATCCATAGTGATGGTTCAACAGCGGAAACACACACAGACCAAGAAGAAGACAAGACACAGACATGTGTCTTGTCTCCTTCTTGGTCTGTGTGTGTTTGCGCTGTTGAACCATCACTATGAATCTACACCAACTAGCCCAATCTGCAGTTCTTCTACAGAGGCTACTACTGCGCCCGAATTATGAAACGCATTCAAGGAATATTGTCACTGTTTTATTAACACATTATATATTTAAGACAAATGATTAATGCCTCTTAAAACAGCGCTAAGACACGGACGTAGACAGAAGAAAAACGCGGAGCGCTGCATGTGTCGCTTCTCTCTGCGTCCGTGTCTTCTTCGCTGTTGTAGGAAGCATGAACCACCAACTGGCCCGCGCGTCCACCTTTGCAAGGTTTAATGACTGAAAAGGGCTAAACTCTCGCAAAGTGCTGAATTCGTAAGATATTGTCCGGTAACTACTGTTAGTGACTGCTGTAATTTGCAAAAGACTAGTGAGAACCTTCCCGAATTTTATACAGAGTAATCGGCGTAAATTTTGCGGTGAGCTTTGAGTGTCGAGATCGCAAGTCGTTGGCCGAGTAGGTGGCGGTATTCTACAACTAAGCGCGACGAAGGGGACATTGTTCACGGAAAATAAAAGCAGCATAAAAGGACGCTTTCAGAAGGCGAATGAGCAGACAGTACGACGCTGGAAACACAACTGAATTTTACTCGGTCAAAATGATCCCCACAGAGCCGGGCGCACACGCGCGTAGGCAGAAGCGCCGACATAAAAGCTACAAAAAGCGCTGCATGTAAGCTTACCGGCTGAGCGTAATAATCAGCGAAAGGTGATTAGCATTAGCAGTCTGGAGTGGCGGGCCAGTTTTGGCGTTTCACAGGCGACTGCCCGATTGGGCATTTCTCCCGTCCATTTTGGCGTCTATGCGCTCCCGTGCATACTCGGCCTTGTTATTCCACTTGCAGTCGATCTCTCGGTAGACTTGACGGAGTGCAGGGCACGCAGTCCAGCTTCCAGCTCTTGCACTCCGCTGGCTTTGAAGGAAAGAAAAGGCGCACAACTTTGTCGGTGGACACTGTTTTGAGGCGTGGCCGTGGTGTCCACCGAACGCTTTACACAGCTGCCGTTGTAATTTGCTTCTGTACAGACCTGGTCCAGCTTTCCCTCTAAAACATTTCACACACTACTCATAAATATCCCCCAAAGCGGAAGATCGCACAGCCGTCGCCGTAGTTCAAGTCAGCATAGCACCGGCCGCGAAATTCGGAGGTCGTGGGTTCTGATACCACCGCCGTCATCTGGCTACTTCAAGAGCGTTAGCTCTTTCTTATTCATCCCGATTATCGATTTCGTTGTGTCTGCTACCACCTCCTTTCGGCGTTAAACTTTCTAGTCCGAGGAATTCAAGATGGCGGCCCCCATAGTTAATGGATATGGCAACCCAGTTTGTGATTGATTGGTGTGGTCATTAACCTATCGAATTGGTGATTGGTGACGTCACTGATTTTGTGACGTCATAATTAACACGGCACGTGACTATGCTGAATTGCTTTTAACTCAGTAATTAATGAGGCATCATAAAACGAAACGAAGCTATTTATCAGGAAGGTATCAATCTGTTTGCGTTGACCGAGAATTATCAACTGCCCGCGATATTAAATGTGGCGTTCCCCAAGGCAGTATCCTGGGGCCGCTTTCGTTCATTATACACATAAACGATCTCGTAAACATTGATTTGGTTTATGGGTTTAACGTCCCAAAGCGACTAAGGCTATGAGAGACGCCGTAGTGGAGGGCTCCGGAAATTTCGACCACCTGGGGTTCTTTAACGTGCACTGACATCGCTCAGTACACGGGCATCTAGAATTTCTCCTCCAAAGAAATTCAACCGCCGCGGCCGGGATTGAACCGGCGTCTTCCGGGTCAGCAGCCGAGCACCATAACAACTGAGCCACCACGGTAAACATTGAAAACTCCGCTAATTATATTATGTATGCAGATGACACAAGTATCTTTTTAACAGGAACAGATGCTAATGACCTAATAAAGCGTGGAAATCTTATTCTGAGTAAACTTAGTGCATGGTCTCTCGGGAATACATTACTAATAAATTCTTCTAAAACAAAAGCTGTCTTATTCCGTCCAAAATCTGTCCCACGAACCTTTGATGAGATGCTAAAGTTAAATGACTCTGTTATTGAAATCTCTCCCGATGCTGAATCCTTGGGAGTAATATTTAATGAATTTATGCTTTGGGACCATCACACTGACTACTTGCGCACTAAACTCTCGAAGGCTTTAGGTATGCTAAGGAAGTGTATGTTTTTTCTCTCAATCCAACAATACCGTCTAATTTATGTAGCCTTGTTCGAATTACATTTGCGCTACTGCAATTTAGCCTGGGGAAACGGCACCATGAAGGCAATGTATAACCTAATAATAGTTAAAAAAAAAAAGCTCTACGAGTGATTTCAAAGCAGCGTTATGATGCCCACACATCTCCATTATTCACTAAACTCAAAATCGTGAAATTTCAAAACCTGTATGACTTTAAGCTACTGTCAACACTTAAATCTGAAATACGTAAAGGCACACATACTCTCACAACATTGGGAAATTTGAAAAGGAACATATCTTTACGCTTAATGAGGCACACAAAACTGTGGCATGTTCCAAGATCTCGGACGAATTATAGATTTCAGATGGTTGAGTCTAGCATTCCACAGATTTTAAATAAATACCACCTCACAACAGAGAAATTGCGCGCACTTTCTAAACTTGACTTGTATTCACTTTTTGTGTAATGCTTGCTAATACTTCACTGTTCATTCCAATTCCTTATGTAATAGAGTTGCTTGAATTTTATCTGTATTGTTTACAAACTAACTTCGTAGTCGTGATATTTGTTGCATGAATCTGTGCTACTAACCTTTGTCAAAGCGTCCGCTGTCAGTTATTGGGAGGTGGGGCTAGTCAAGCTACTAATGTGTACCTTTTTTCCCACCTTCCCTACCACATCTCATGTATCAATTTTTTGCTCTGTGGTAAAATAAACTTCAAACTTAAACTTAATTAGATATTCGAAACCCTCTATAGAGTAGAATAGGATAGACCCCAAAATTAACTAATTAAGTTAATATTTAGTTATGGTTGTACTTGTATTTAATTGCTTATAATTAACTAACCGACGACGTCATGATGGAGTAGGACATGTTAGACAATAATATTGTTACGTGGCTATGTCGGCGCAGGGACGACCGGAGCACAGGGCGCCCCCGAGCGGAAAGCGCGCACACGCAGGACACTTCCTCCGCGTCCTCTTTTCGGAGATTATCCGTTGCAATATTGTTTAACTCGGCAGGTCACAATTTCATACCTCAATGCATCCGGGCACCTACCGCCTTGAGGCAAGGAAAAATGGCCCTCCAAAAAGCCGAAAAACTTTTTCGGCTCCAATTGCTCAAAAATATCGGGCCCTCAAGGCGGTAGGCACCCGCTCGCCGTAAGATACAGAAAAGTAGCCAAATCACATGGCAATACATCACATGGACGATAGATGGCGCTACCGAACAGCTAACGCTCGTTACTTCAACGTCTTCCAGGCGGTGGCGGCATTTTTTTTATTATGCTTTCTGATAAATCATGTTTCAAGTAATTACTCTTAACCTCCCGTTTATGAACAGCGCAGATTTCAAAGAACAAAAACTTATGCTCCTTGGGTTCGCTGACTGTTGGCTTCCGTCATGTATATAACAGTACCTTGGTTTGGGCTAGTTGGTAACAGTTCTTCGAAAACATAGCGCAAAAAGGACACGGACGACACAGAAGTGTACAGGACAGGCGCTAACTTGCAACTTTATTTTGGAAATGCCACCACGTCTAATATATAGGAGCCGATCACCACCATCAAGCGATGAGCATGCGCAAATAAGAGCACAATCAAGATTAAAGGGTTTGGAAAATAAGCAAAAATTACGCGATAAAATAAGAAAAGGAAAACACGGTGCCGGGGGAAGAAACGAACAGAAAACAGACATCGCGTGCTGAAACTTACTGCAAAAATGCGCTCTTCAAGCTTGTCAAGCGCTGTCCTTAAGTTGGGCGCTTTCTGTTAGCGTTTCTGCCCCACAGATAAGTACCGGTGTAGAAGAGAGTTATGTGAAAATGCTGGAAGATATTTATAACGATTGCACAGCTACCATAGTTCTCCATAAAGTCACCAATAAAATTCCAATAAGGAAAGGTGTCAGGCAGGGAGACACAATCTCGCTCATGCTATTCGCTGCCTGTTTCTAGGAGGTATTCCGGGGCTGAAATGGGTAGAGTTGGGGATAATAGTTAATGGAGAATACCTAAGGAAATCGCGATTCGCTGATGACATTGCCTTGCTAAGCCACTCAGGACATGAACTGCAAAGCATGATTAATGAGTTAGACGGGCAGAGCAGAACGGTGGGGCTAAAAATTAACACGCAGAAAACTGAAGTAATGCTCAACAGCCTAGGAGGAGAACAGCAGTTTGCAATTGGTAGCCAGGTGCTGGAAGTAGTAAGAGATTATGTCTACTTAAGGCAGGTAGTGACTGCTGATCCCGATCATGACAAAGAAATAACTAGAAGAATAAGAATGGGGTGGAGCGCAATGGCAGGTTATCTCAGATCATGAATGGCAGTTTGCCAATATCCCTCAAGAGAAAAGTGTACAACAGGTGTATCTTACCTGTACTCACCTATGGGGCAGAAACGTGGAGACTAACAAAGAGGGTTCAGCTTAAGTTAAGGGCAGCGCAGCGAGCTATGGAAAGAAAAATGATAGGTGTAACGTTAAGAGATCGGAAGCGGGCGGAGTGGGCGAGAGAAAAAACGCGCGTTAATAATATCCTAGTCGAAATCAAGAGGAAGACAGGGCAGGGCATGTAATGCGAAGGCAAGATAACCGCTGGTCCTTAAGGGTAACGGAGTGGATTCCAAGAGAAGGCAACCGTAGCAGAGGGCGCCAGAAAGTTAGGCGGGCGGATGAGATTAAGAAATTGGCGGGAGTACGGTGGCCGCAACTGGCGAAGGGCAGGGTTAATTGAAGAGATATGGGAGAGGCCTCTGCCCTGCATTGAGCGTAGTCAGGGTAATGATAATGATTATGATGAAGATAGGGCCGTTATGAGCTTTTCTCTTGTGAATGGTACGGCAGAACAGCGCTGACGGATGGGACGGAAGAAGACGAGACAGAACTAACAACCAAATCAGTGATGATATCCGGATTGTATGTCATGTCATGTTTGCACCGCATTTTTCTTCCCCTTCTATGTTTTACATTGCGCCCCTCTTCCGCAGTAAAGGTTGTTAGTTCAGCGCATGTTTCTGTCTCGTCTTCTTCCGTCCCGTCCGTCAGCGCTGTTCTGCCGTACCATTCAACATGAACCAACCAGCCCGGCTCAGCCCTCTCGTTGATTTCTCTTGTTTATATTAGCAAACTGACATTTATGATCTAAGGGAACCTGCCATATTTATTTATTTTCAATACTCTCTGGGCCAGGAGGACGGGTATACAAGCACGCGGAGATATTCTTCAATTTCTCAGTGTCGGTGACAGTAGCGAAGAAGGCAGGTAGGTGGTTCCATTCATACCCCGTTCGAGGAATAAATAGATTAATACAAAGGCTGCTTCAGCAGTACGGAATTGCTGCCTTGAATCAATCAATCAATCGCTTTATTTCAGCTTTTTTTTACAAAAACTGAGGGCGGCAAGAAAAAAGCAGTCATTACGACCGCTTGACAAGCCTCGCCACCCCTACAAAGAGGCAGTTTGGTAGCGACTATGATGGTTACTTCATACACTGGTAACAACGCAAGGTACACGGAAGGACAAGGCATGTAAATATATGCATAAAAGGAAACATTTTTTTTAAATACGTGCATAAAAAGAAACGTTTTTTAACTACATGCATTAAAGGAAACTTTGTTTTTATTTTGCATGGACAAGTAGTATTTCCGCACAACAGAATATAGGTTTTACACAACATTTACGGTTCAATGCCATATAATTCTATACGTGGGTACGCATACTGTGGGACCTAGCTTGCAAACACATTTCGAATAGCCGAGACAGACATGCTGAGCAACGTGTCGTAAAATGACGTGTTCAAGTATTTCGGAAAAATGTATTTTAGTGTGGAAAAGCCATAGTTTGTTCTCCATCGTGGTAATGAATAGATGATACGCTGTCGTGTCATATACGGTATCCGATGTGGTGTAAGTGTCACAATGCTAGAAAGAAATGTGTCGTTTTCGCCTATTATTTTTTTATAGAAGGATGCAAACCTGTAATCGAACATTCTTGTTACGGGTATCATTCTGTATTGCTGGTAGATAGGACGTGTCGGAGCATCATACGGTACATTAGCAATTAGGCGAAGTATTCTTTTCGCAGTACTAGAAGCTTCTGGATGTTAGATGCTGTGGTTTGTCCCCATACAAGGAAGTAATACGATACATAAGAATAAAAGAACGCATAGTACAGATTCAGCTTAGTTTTGGCGGGTAAAATATGTTTATTCCGCGAAATTATGCCAATATATCTGGAAAGGGATAGGCACACTTTGCTTACATGGGCGTCCCACGACATAGTAGAAGTAAATACTACTCCGAGTAATGTGAAGGTTTCCACGTACTGAAAGGGGGCGTTGTCGAAATAGAGTGGTGGCACACTGCCTATATGCTGCCCCTTCGGATGGAACAATAAAGCTGTAGTTTTTAGTTTGTTTATTTTTAATGAGTTCAAAGATGACCACTCAGATAATGATGACAAAACTGTATTTGCGGTGCTAGTTAGTTCTTTGATGTCAGGTGAGGACAAAAATAGACTGATGTCGTCATCATATATGATGTATTTAACTAAATTACTGATGTTGCATATGTCATTAATATATATATTAAATAGGAGCGGCCCCAGAAGGCTGCCCTGGGGCACGCCGTTTGTGATTGCTAACAAGTCCGAAGAGCAGTGATTTAAACCAACATACTGGCGACGAGCACTGAAATACGATTGAATGAGACTGAGGGCGTGGCCACGTATACCGTAGTGGTCGAGTTTTTTAAACAGAGTTTCGTGATTCAGTGTATCGAATGCTTTGCTAAAGTCTACAAAGACGCCTAAGGTGAGGTGTTGAGCTTCGAAGTTATTTAATATGTATTCTTTTTGATCAAGCAGAGCATGCTCAGTTGATCTACGCTTTGTGAATCCATTCTGACAGTTGGCTATTACGCAGTGCTTCTGTAGGAAATTGTAGTAACGTCGATGCATTATTCGCTCTAGCCCCTTGGAGAAAAAAGGTAGAACAGATGTTGGCCTGTAATTTCCTAGAACGTTTTTATCGCCTTTTTTATAAATAACCACAACTTTTGCCACCTGCATGGCAGCGGGAAAACGTCCTGTGCGAAGCGCGGTATTGTAAATATGTGTAAGGCATGGCACGATCAAAGGTAGTACGTATTTTGCAGGTAAACATTGAATATTACTTGGGTCAAGACTTGTGTTCTTTAAACTTTTGCACACCGAGTAAACCTCAGCTTCGTCGGTTGGTTCAAGAAACATCGATTCGTTTAGCCTGTTGCCCAAAACTCGAGACATACCTGAATTGTACTGACTGCTTCCAACTTCAGTGAAATATTGGTTGAAGGCATTTGCAAGGGACGGCCCAGCGATTTCCTTCCCATGCATAACTAGGCTCGCGAGGTCCTGATGTTGGTTATTTCGATTTAGCAGAATATTTAGGCGTCTCCACTTTTCTTTCGGGCGGCCTGAGAGATGTGCATTAAATAAGTTATTATAGTAGGCAGTCCTGGATGATTTAATTTCGCTATTTAAGCGGTTCCTTAGCGACTTATAAGTGGCTAACACTGCGGGGGCTCTACTTTTTATGGAAGTCGCCAAGAGCTTCTGTTTCTTTTTTACCAGTCGTACCAAGCGAGCAGTCATCCATGGCTTTCGTGCTTATTTTGAAGGTTTTATCTCAACGATAGGGAAACACTCATTATAAATTGGGAGAAAGAGCCGAAGGAGCTCACTGTATGATTCATCGGGTGTTGTGTGCTGGAAAACAGGATTCCAGTTCACAAGTGAAATACTGTTCCTGAAATGGTCAAGGCGGCTTTGGGAAAGTAGTTGTCGACGGACTTTCAAGGCTGTCTTTGCGTAAGGTTCTTTTTGAAAACGGACGAAGATAGGAAGATAGTCGCTAATGTCTGTAGCGATACGACCGGAAAATGACGCATCCTCGCGATTGGTGCTTAGTAAATCCAAAGAAGAAGAAGAATGTGAGGTAACATGTGTAGGTCCGCGGATTTCATTTTGGAAGCCAGCTGTTTGTATGGTGACTAACATGCGCTCTTGCACTGAACTGTTTGTGCTCATATCTATGTTGAAATCGCCCCCGATGCACGCCAAGAAGTTTTCAGAAAGAAAAGATAACTCGTGTTCGAAGCTGCCAAAAAAATTGGCTATATTGCCATGTGGGGGACGATAAACAACGCAAAAAACTTGACCGCCACACTTAACTGCCAGCATTTCTATGTCATCGTTACTTAAGCAGTGATCAGATAAAATGTCACAGGAATAGTTTTCTTTGATCAACATTGCTACGCCTCCGCCCCGCTTCGTAGTACGATTAAGAAAAAATGATCTGTACCCGGGAAGATGGATGACGTCAACGTCTGAGCGATACCATGTTTCCGTCAATAGAATGACATCGAAGGGACAGGTTAAGCTGCATAAAAAGTATGTTAGTTGGTCAGCTTTATTTACGGCCGATTGCGTATTCAAATGTATGATTTGGCAGCATTTGTCTTTGTTTTGGGAAAAATATGCGTTGAGCTGTGAAGGTGTGAAAAGTGGCGATTCCTCCATTGGCAATGTTAGAAGAGCCATTTCCACGTGTGCTGCTTTACGGCGTCCCTAATTCATCTTCAATAAGTCTGCTTGTGAGTAAATGTGAACCACCGAAGAATCGTCAGTTTGGCGGGCTAGAATAGTGCCGTTCCTCGTCCACACATGTTTCCACGAGACCTCCTTCTTTCTCGCAATCGCAGCGGCTAGAAGCCTTTTGTTGTCTGGTGTCAAGTGTTCATTTACATAAATTCGTGGTGAAGTTGGCAAAGAACAATCTACACTGATGTCCTCATTTGTCAGACGTACTTTTTTCGCTTTTTCCAGCACTGCGTCCCTTTTTACACGGGATTTAAATTGAACAACAATGTTTGAATTATTAGGGTCACGAGTGGGCACTCGGTGGCAACACGCTACGTCCGACTCAGTGATAGGTTCATGAATAGCATCTCCAAGGTTTGTAACAAGATTAAGAACATTTTCCTCGTCTTGCTTCAGGACACCTTTAATTTCAATGTTCGACCTTCGTGAATACTGTTTCGCATGATTAAGCTTTCTCTCAAGCTCCTTTGTCTGCTTTTCCAGAGCAGCACACGCCACGCTCAATTCGTTGGTTACTTGCTCCAACTTGGCGTTCTTTTCCTTTTCATTTTTTAGTTCCCTTTTTAGGTCCTCAATTTCAGCATGCGCGTGGTCAATGCTCTTAATCATCTCAGCTTGCTCATTGCGAACTATTCGGATTTCATTGCGCAGGTTTCGTTCGACAGATTCTCGTGAAGCTTTCAGTTCCTGCTTTATCTCTTCTTTCAACTTTGACAGATCGGCTCGCATTTCATCCTTTACTTTTGCCGCGTCTTTTGACATTTTCAGAACAACAGGGCACACACCAGTTGGCAGCAGCGGCGACGGACAAGAAATGCAAAATTTCGATGTGTAAATGCCAAGCACTAACCTGCGGAACCGGGCAAACGGAGCGTTAGGCGTTGTTTTCCGTGCGTCGTCGCTACTGCCAAGTGATGAGGGTAGCCAGCGATAGCGGTTTTTATAGCCGGGTCGCGGTACGTCACTGCTGCAGGTGATAGCAGACGCCCCTCGTCGGTGAAGATTACGTCCCCTGGTGCCGGTTGTCCGGTAAAGGACAGCGCGTCCAAGCGGAGGGAATGCTCGGTCGGCTAGAAACTGTCGATGCAAAGGGGCCGGAACGACCTGCGGAACCGGGCAAACGGAGCGTTAGGCGTTGTTTTCCGTGCGTCGTCGCTACTGCCAAGTGATGAGGGTAGCCAGCGATAGCGGTTTTTATAGCCGGGTCGCGGTACGTCACTGCTGCAGGTGATAGCAGACGCCCCTCGTCGGTGAAGATTACGTACCCTGGTGCCGGTTGTCCGGTAAAGGGCAGCGCGTCCAAGCGGAGGGAATGCTCGGTCGGCTAGAAACTGTCGATGCAAAGGGGCCGGAACGACCTGCGGAACCGGGCAAACGAAGCGTTAGGCGTTGTTTTCCGTGCGTCGTCGCTACTGCCAAGTGATGAGGGTAGCCAGCGATAGCGGTTTTTATAGCCGGGTCGCGGTACGTCACTGCTGCAGGTGATAGCAGACGCCCCTCGTCGGTGAAGATTACGTACCCTGGTGCCGGTTGTCCGGTAAATGGCAGCGCGTCCAAGCGGAGGGAATGCTCGGTCGGCTAGAAACTGTCGATGCAAAGGGGCCGGAACGACCTGCGGAACCGGGCAAACGGAGCGTTAGGCGTTGTTTTCCGTGCGTCGTCGCTAAGTTGTGATCAATGCGGGTTCATACATACGATGGAAGAGGAAGTAGCGTATCTTTGAGAAAAGGGCTAGTATAATAAATTCTGTGAAATAGACAAACGAAAGCAATTACGGCGAAGTGAAAAAATGGAAAGAGAAAAAGGTGATTTGATTGAAGATACGCTCGCTGCTCGGCAGTGAGTTGAAACAATAAACGGGCGGCACGGTTTTTGACGGACTCTAAAGTGTTGCAGTAATCTGGTCGGGATCCCAAATATAGCATGTATGTTCTACGTTGAAACGGATGCTTGAGCGACATAGCATGAGATTTTCGTGAAGAAAAGTGCGAACTTGGCCGAGGGCTGAATTGCAGACACACAGACAGGCGCTGAAATGCAAATGGAATTTTTATTGCTTGGACCGTGAAAATAAATAGGTGGCCGCGAAACAACAAAAGAAACAACATACACATTCACTCATGATAGTCAAGGAGCCAATCGCTATGTCACTTGCATGTGGTTAAAAAGTTCAATTCGTTAGATGACATTGCCGAAGAGGGGCTGCTGACACAAGTTTCTGCTGACCGGGCGATTTGTTTGGCTTCAGTCATTTCACGCGTTAGCGGATTTCCGTGCTTACTTATCACCTTGGTTCTCTTGAAGTCCGGCCGGCAATTTTCGCCCTCACAATCTCTGCAATGAATGCCTAGCTGCCCTGTCACGGTTTTATGCACGTTGTTGTGTTCTTTGCGGCGTTAGTTTAGGTATCCGCCCGTCTGGCCAACATATTGCTTGCCGCAGGATATTGGGATGATATCGACAAAACCTTCTTGGCAAGCCACGAAACAATTCTCGTGGTCGGTGGCACATTCTTGCGCGACATATTGTGAGTTAACTTTTTTACATACCTTGCCTAGCTTTTCGGGAGCGGAGAAGACAACCGCAACTTATACACGCTTACCAATCTTTTTCAGCCTGTGTGCGAAACGGTGAATGTAAGGGTGGGGGTGGTGAACTCTTTTGTTACGCCCGAAAACAGGGGTGGTCGTTTCCTTTTTCCTCTTAACGAAATCAGCCGGCTTTCTCGTTCAAACTTTGAAGAATGGATTCTGATGTAGAAATAAGCAGCGTCCCGTCTGTGTCTCCTCCCTCAGTCCTCGTTCAAGTTCGCGCTGTTCTTCAGGAAAATGCATGTCCTAGCTTTGGCCATACGGAGGTCCTATACAGATTAAGCATACTAAAAGAAGGCATAGCGTAGCAAACACGGCCCAAGGACAAAAGGAGCACAGAAGACGAGCGATAGCTGACAGCAGAAGGCTTATTCCACCGGAAGAAAACAGCATAGCGCTTGCCCAACCACATGGCGAAAAGCGTAACCAGACAATTTGTGAAGCTCGAAAGGCAAAACAAGAATACCGTAGAAAAAATCAAACAGACAGCCGGACTAAGAAAAATCCAAAAGATGAACAACACAACAGAGGGCAAATTCGACAAGATTATCTTGAATTGAGCCCCTGAAGTTCTTTTTGCCGAAGACCTAGGGACGTATCACTGATGTACCTGTCCTTGCCAAATTTGTAAATCAATGACTCCTCAAGATTTTCTGTTGCCTACTTATATTCGGAAGAAGCGACCACCTTGGCATGCAACAGCCGAGGATGAGTTCCTGGTTTGGCATGTGCCCGCCACTGAAACCCTGAACGGAATTTGAATGTTCTCTTAATCGGTCGTTTAGGCACCGGCCGGTTTGCCCAATGTGTACACGCTCGCAGCTCAGGGGGATTTTGTGCACAACGTTCACTCGTTAGTACGTTCTGTACGTTAACACGTGAATGTACACAACCGACGGGACTTAAAGGTCCGCTCGTCGGAGGCAAAGCGCCAATTTGGCCCCACCTCCGCGTGGACGGCACCTTCAGCCTGACCCGACCGGGAGAAATCGGCAGTCGCGTTTTTCTGTGCTCACCTCCATCTCTCACTTTCCTATCTTCTCTCACAACTTTCTTGTCTCCTTCTCCTTTCTTGGTTTTTACTTCTTCCAGCCGACGGGGTTTAGCCTTGTGTGGCGAACCACCATGTGTTACGGCGTATTTCGTTATAATAACGGTGTGCAGCTGGCGTGGGCAGGTCTTGCTCGCAAGTTCGTGTCCCGCCGCCTCTTTGGGCTCCGTGGTGGGCAGCTGTCACCGTGGCTGAAAACAGCATCTTTTTATGGCTAGCTTTTTTTTTCTTTTGATTTTGATCGCCCTCCAAAACGAGGGCGCACCGATGTAACAGCGCTGTTCTTCATGAAAAACAATAACAGCTTCCCAAGGTTCCATTTTTCTCACAGTGAAGAGTCAGAAAAGCGCACACTACACATTCATAGTTTCAAGAACCCTAACTGGCGAAGTAGCGCAAGGATATAAGATAAAGAAGCTGGCAAATGGGGACCTTCCGTTGTAAGTGTTGTGCCACCATGAATATGTGAAACTTGGAGCAGTCAGAGCCTTGGGAGGCATTGTCGTAATAATTATCCCGCAGCGATCACTAAATACTGTCCGTGGGGTCATTTCCGACGAAGACCTAAAGTACATGAGCGAAGAAGACTGCTGGATGGGCTAAAAGTGCGGCATGTGACTTATAGGATCAAAATCAGACGAGACGACAAGGCAGTATGAACAAAACAGCGAGTACTCACTTCCGGATCGAGCCCTTAGAGTGAGTAGGGTACTCAAAATCAAACTTATCCCCAACCCGCAGCGCTCTTTTAAGTGCCAAAGGGCCGAGTCACATGTGCAAAAGTGTCTCACACGACGACCATCCCACAGATGACTGCACAGTTGAACGGCACCTTTGTGTGAAATTGTGAAGAGCGCACGCGCTCCTCCAATGAGCAAAGAAAACATCGCTTCCAGAGAAGCGTTCACCAACGGTTTTATCATATCATCCTAGCTTCGCCGCTGTGGTGCAACAGGGCATTGCACCACAGTGGCTTCCGGCTCCTGCTCGGGACAGTGCGCCTGGGCCTCTAGCAGCTAGCGCTGCGCCGCCCACAGAAGTGCCTGCGCAGACCTCCGGGCCCTGCGTGGAGGGAGACGTGCGTCGGCACAAAAGAGAGAAGCCCCGAATCAGGGTGCCCGAAAGGACCACTTAGTTCTTTCACTACCCACATAATACATGATAGACTTCATGCACTGTATTACTAGGATCTAATGGCATTTTGTTGGGACCATGTGGAAAGCCTTTCTAGAATATCATTGCGCTTGATTCTAAGTATCTCACTGTTTGTTGGTCCCAGGGATAAGTACAGTGCTATCGTCAGCCTATGTGATAATTTGTATTGATGTATCTATGTTTATAATATCATTTATGTATGTGTTAAATAACAGCGGCCCTAAAACGCTACCGTGCGGGACGCTACGTGTAATCGGTAGGCTAGAAGACATGTACCAGTTTGTAGACACAAACTATGGTTGAGATAACATTCGAGCAGGGATAAAAAATTTCCTCCAATACCATAATACTTATTAAGAAGGACGTTGTCATGAAGGCCTTGCTGAAATTCACAAAAACGTCAACAGTAAGCGTTATGTTTTCAATATTCTGGAAGATATTTTCTTTTACTCCTAACAAAGCGGATTCTTTTGATCTAACTTTCCTAAACCCATATTCTGCATCTGTGCGAATGGTTCTTTTGTCGTAAAATTAGCGTGTAAAAATATTTTTTTGAATTTTCTTACTGAATACTGGAAGAACAGACATCGGTTGATAATGCGTGGCCATGATTCGGTCACTGCCTTTGATGATTACAGATACTCTGGCTGTTGTCATTTTGTCAGTAAAGTTTCCTCACTCTAATAAGAATTTTAGACATCACTGAGAACAGAACGTATTATTGGTCGAACATATTTTATTGGTATTATCTGCTAGCTGTCCATATATCTAAGGCCTTGCTGTTTCGAATGCACTTAAAAGTACTACACACTTCCGATTCATCAGTTGGCTGCAGGAATATGGTTTATGTAAGATTACAAGAGAGTTCTTTTATACAAGGAGGATTAATAAACAAAACTGCAGATTTAGTCATTCTCCAAGTATTATGCTACTTCTTTGTCGTGCAATTCGTTGCCATTGACTGTTGTATTACCTGGCGTAGAGCTCTTTCTTTCGCGAAATAGAACGTTATTCATTGCTCTCCAACTGGCTCTGGTCGCTGCCGGGTGACATCAGCAAAAAGCGCAGCATAATATGCTAACTTTGCGCGCCTGAGTTCCCAGTTGGTTTAATTCCTGATCTTCTTAAATTCATTTAATGTCGTTTCTAAGCGAGTTTACTAGCACGGATGGTAAAGGCGATTTTTGTTTTCAATTTTCTTTAAATGCTCACGAGTAACGAGTGGTTTCCTGGCTTTCTTAGAAGGCCTGTGTACATTTAATGGGAGCTGTCTGACGCACACGTGCGAATAGTTTGTCAACTCGTCATAGCATCGTTCGCACTTCTGTTATTAATCACGGATGGCCACACTTCTGTAATGTATTATTTAAATGCCTCTAAGCCATACTGAGTAATTTCTTGAACAGTAAGCACTGTTTATGTTTGGTAGCTTTCAATGAATTCATACATGTAAAGGAAACTGGACAGTGGTCGCTGATGTCAGATGGAATGGTACCGACATTGTAAACAGTTGTATTAATGTTAGTTATAAGGAGGTCAAGTGCTGAAGATGTCATTGTGGTACGCGTTGGTGTCATAATTAAATTTTGGAAAGCAGATCAAAGCAAAATTGTATTAAATTCAGTAGCGGAGTTGCTGTCACCTATAATGTTGGTATTAATTTTTTTTCTTTTTTTTATAACCAAAGTTTATTCTCACATGTACAGCCGCCATGATTTTTAATAATATAGCGCAAGCGTCGACCGAACTGCTGGTCAGCGCCTTATAACGGCGATAAGCGTGTAACAAGGCGAGAGTTCGCGCATGCGCACAAACGCAGAGCGTCGTCTGCTACGCTGTTCCGAGCACGAGGACACACGCCCTGTCACAATATCGGTTCGCAAGATCCCGCCAAGCCGTAGAGCGCATACGCGTGATTAATATGTGAGACTGCTTGAGACGTGATTTCTTTCTCTCTCTCTTTTTTTTTGCCAATGACGGGAGGCCAGCCTGGCGGTGCAAAGTTATAAGAAAAAATAACACGAAAGAAATATAGCAGCACATTTGAACCATTGCCTGGATTGCGATAAACGGGGTTCCAACCAGCTCTTTAATCAGCCTTGCAGTGTCTCGACGCTATAAAAAGGCATCGGTTGGAAGCCCATTTATCGCGATCCAGGCAAGTCGTTAGGCTGGCCTGCCGTAATAGGCAAAAAAAGAGAGAGAAAGAAATCACGTCTCATGCAGTCTCACATATTAATCACGCGCATGCGCTCTACGGCTTGGCGGGATCTTGCGAACTGATATTGCGGCAGGGCGTGTGTCCTCGTGCTCGGAACAGCGTAGCAGACAACGCTCTGCCTTCGTGCGCGTGCGCGAACTCTCGCCTTGTTGCACGCTTATCGCCGTTATACATGGTCTGTTCTGAAAGTAGTAGGACTCATTTTTTTAAACAAAATTTATTCAAGAGAATAGTACAAACGATTACAATTTTTCAAGGTAGCACCCTTCCGCACCTACACGCTGCTGCCAATGAGTTTTACAGTTTTCGTACTTCTGAAGGAACCAGCGCACAAAACACAACGGACAAGAAAAAGGCGGTACACGACGGACAAGAGCTCTGAACTTACAACTTTATTTTGGAAGTGAAGATGCAACGTATATATACAGCCATGTCAGGGGGGGGGGTGGGGGGGGGGGGGGGGGGGGGGGGGGGGGGCGGCTTTTTCTTGTCCGTTGTGTTTTGTGCGCTGGTTCCTTCAGAAGTGTGTATTACCAACTAGCCCAACAACAAGTGTTGCTCAAGTTTTCGTACGCCTCCAGGAACGCCTGGACCGGAATGCTGTTTAGCTCCCTCGTCACGGCCTGTTGAACCACCTCTACCGATACGTGATGTTTCCCCTCGAGCGTCGATTTTATTCTCGGAAACAGGAAAAAGTCTGGCGGGGCCAATTCGAGGCAGTAGGGGGGCTGAGGCAGCGTTGCCGCCTTGTGCTGGGCAAAAAATTGGGGTCCTCATTCAGATGATGAAGAAGATCCTACCGGTTGGCCTTTTCCTCCTCTGACAACACTCCCGGCACCAACTTCGCGCACGCTTTCCTCATGGGTAAGTTTTCTGTCACGATCTCAAAAACTTGGGTTTGAGGAATGCTCAAGTCATCAGCAATCATTCTGATACTCATTCTACGATCACTGTTAAGTAAATGTTTCCCTCGCTACACATTTTCGTTGGTCTTGCTGGTCGAAGCGCGTCTGGAGCGGGCGTCTCCTCCACTCTTTCCTTACCTTCTCGGAGCAGCTTTTGCCACTCAAAAAACACCTGATCTACCCATGGAAGCGTCACCGTAGGCCTCCTTAATCATGTTGTGAGTCTCTTTGCCGTTTTACCAAGATATACTCAAAATTTGATCGCGTATCGCTGATCCAGTAAACGCTCGACGATTCTGCGTGACGAGACGTTTCGACAGGGGTTCACAGTGCAAGCGACCTCCTCTCTTCAACGGCCGAGAGCCGACTGCCGATTTTCCCCAGCATTCCCAATATCCCCCTTCAACGATCCTGCACGCGCAGACAACCTCTCGTCCGCCCGTTCGCCCAGGAAAAAAACCAGTCCTACTACTTTCAGAACAGACCCTGTAAAGCGCTGACCAGCAGTTCGGTCGACGCTCGCGCTATATTGTTAAAAGTCAGGGTGGCTGTACAGTCTAAGAAAGATTCTAAAATTGCAAAAATCGTGCAATGGTCTCACTCGGAGGCCGATAGAGCACAGAGATGATGTCAATCGCATCCTGGATGGTTAATATTTCATAGTGATCTGTCAGCACACTTAAATTAGACAGCAGGCAACATTTCATAGCTTCCGCTGCACGGATAGCTACGCCACCGCATCGTCGGTTTGGGTGATTAACAAAAATATTGTCGCAGCCATCTCAATTCGCACATTTAGAACCACGCTTCGGAAAGTATGAGAACATCAAAAAATTGTTGTAGCGCCGAAACAGACAACACACAGAAAGCTAGACGGGACAGGCGCATCCCGTCTAGCTTTCTGTGTGTTGTCTGTTCGGCGCTACAACAACTTTCTGGAAACGTGCACCAACTAGCCCCCCAGCAAGTATGAGGACATCAACTTCTAAGTGAAATAGAGACGACAAAACGTGCGTTTACGTGAATTGCAGATTCAGATAACGGGAAATCGCATTTAACGTGGCGAGATAGGACGAGCTCCTGGTAATCCATTTGGTCACCGCAGAAGGACCGAAAACTGAGCGAGTTGATGCATATTGAAAAAGAGGATGTACGGTTGCTGGTAGCTGATAAAGAAGGGCATTTTGTTGTTGTTCCAGAAATTCTCTTTAGGGAAAGAGCCGAGAACTCCATCGCAAAAAACTTTAAGCAAGTTAGTATTAACGTCAATAGACAGAAAAAAAAAACAGCGCTTGTCCTTCTTCTTCTTTCTTTCTTGTCCGTCGTCGCTGCGCTGTTGTTTAATTTTCCACTTGGTCATTTAAGTTTGAGTTTCTTTATTTATACCTCAGCGAAAATTTTACGTCATAGAAACACATCTTCAGTAACACGTTCTGCTGGGCGAGTTGGTTCATCTTGGTAATGTAAAGGCTTTTAGCGCAAAACGACTAAGAAAGGACGGGGACAGAACACAGGCACAAAGGAGCGCTCCTTTGTGTCTGTCCCCGTCCTTTCTTAGTCGTTTTGCGCTAAAAGCCTTTACTTTACCTGTTGCGATAACAAGAACAAACAACCCGGTGTCATCATTCAGTCGTTTCTGCCAAAGGTGTCGAGTCGCCCACCAGGCTGGAAACGATCTCCTCGACGTTCCTCTCCCTCATTATCTGAATGCCAGGCGTAGCATCAGCCTGCTTTGCAAAAATCTTGCCACTGCTCGTCCATACTAACTTCCATTTGTGCTGATATTTCCTTTTGAGGGTCATTCGAAGAGGCCGTTTCACGTTTATTAGGATTTTATCTTTAAGACCGCGGTAATTGCTTGTCAGGCGTTCTTTCTTTCTTTTTTTGGTATTCCTAAGAACAGTATCATGATTTGCTCGTAACCGGAACTGGACAATGATGTTGCTCTTTTTTGCTTTCTGCGTCGGAACTCGACGGTAAACTTCAATGCTGCTTTCATCAATGAGCTCACCTACCGCGCTACCGATTTGGGAGAGTATTTCTGTCAAAGATTCGTTTTCTTTTTACACTACACCTTCAACGTCAGCGCTGCTTTTTGTGCAATATTGCTTGGTATGAACAAACGGGTATTCCACGTTTTGCACCTTGGTTTCAAGGGATAAACACGTTCCCCATTCCTGACCCCCAGCAAACCAAAAAACTCTCAGAGACGTCTAGCTAGACGTTTATGAGAGGTTTTTGGTTTGCTGAGCGCATTCAGCTTCATTTAAAGGTCATTCGTTGTTTGATGTGGAAGTTCTGTACTCTCGGCCACATTTGTTTGCTCAGTTTTCAGTTATCGGATTTCGCTTCTCAATTGACTCACGAAATACTTCTTCCCTCAGTTCATCCTTCAATTTAGCTCGTTCTTCTTCCCTTACTTCTTCCCTGACTTTGCCTGACTCATCTGACACCACAGACAAATCAGTATGACTACTCCGGCAATAAACAGTATTGAGCTTCCACCTTGGCAGCAGCGACGAAGCTCAAAGAGAACAGCAAAATCGGGGAGCAGGTTCTGTCTGCACTAACCTGCGGTGACACAAAATACGAGGAGCACACATGCGTCGCCGCAACTGCCCAGTAGACGGGTCCTTTCGGGCCTTTAATCGAAACGCCTCGATGCAGGCGCTGATGAAGCAGCTGGCAGCAGACCACGATTACGCCTCCTCGTACGTGGAAGATCCGGTGCCTGTGCGTGCGTAAGGCCAGATGAATCCTGGTTACAGCTTTGTTGGTTACTACGAAGCTGTAACCAGGATTCATCTGGCCTTACGCACGCACTGGGTGGCAGCGAGTATATAGCTGAGGTCTTCTACATCGATGATCAGCGCGGAGCAGGTCCCTGGATTTTCCTGCGTGAGGTTCTCGACAGGGCTACAGGTACTACTGCCGGAAGATACTAGAAGAAAATTGCACCCATCCTGTGTCTACGCGGTGTCTGCCATCGCGTCAAAAAAAGTTTCAACTAGATTTGGCATACAGGTGCTTTTAGAGCGAAGGCTATGGGTACAATTTCCGATTTAATGACCTTGAATGCCTCACAAGGTCAAATGATAGTATGGCTACGTGGTCATAGGGCTCACCTTTCACGTTGGCCCTTGAGCGTGACATTTTATTTGAGAAGTGGAGAACATTTTTACCAGAGCTTTCACTCGTATAGTTTGGTTCAAGCCACGTAGAACCTAGGCGATTTTTACCACTGAGAACAAGGTTGGAAATATGTGCGCCGCGGTCAGTTAGAAGACTCGAGGCCCAGTGCAGGAAGGTGCGCTGTCAAACACGCAACACAGTGGTTACGTGCAAAGTACC
Source organism: Amblyomma mixtum (assembly GCF_055824585.1). NCBI lineage: Eukaryota > Metazoa > Arthropoda > Arachnida > Ixodida > Ixodidae > Amblyomma > Amblyomma mixtum. The sequence goes on from NC_143021.1 coordinate 42,111,746, forward strand.
GCTCTCGTGTGAAAAAGGCAGACGGGAAGGTCGTCTCAGAGAACACGAACGGTCGCTGGTGGCATATCCGCTTCCTCCAATCTTGTCGTCCATTGCCGCTACTGCGGCAAAGAGAATAATATATATTACGCTCTCCGGAGCTGGGGCGCCGGCGTTGTCCACAGGTACCGAAATCAGCTGTGTCGGGAGATACTCATTGCCACACTGCACACCCAGTGTGTCGCCGAACATTAGACGGCGTTACACCCGACCCGGCTGGATTGTCTTGCAGTAACTATTGCAACTTGATGTGTCCTTTTGACTTGTTTTTGCTTTTATGTGTGTGCACTTTATGCCTTGTGCGCCGGCGCCAACTGGTTCTGAAGGCCATGAGCCTTTCCTAATAAAGGAATCACTTTATAGTCGGCGCTTCGTCTGTGTATGTGTTTCATGATCTGTCCTAGTTTCTTGGCGTCGTTGAAATATGCCAAACCTTGACCATATGGCACAGTTTTCGGTTCTACTGGAGCTACAGTTGTTGCGCACATACTGCAGCACTAAAATTATCATACTCGTGTATACCAAATACGCCTTCGCTCAACGGTGCTTATTGGTCGCCTTTGCTGAGGAGTATATTTTCTTTTCGTGCCGCTCATAAGGGGGCCTTTTAGTTACGTGCTACCGACGTAATTTGCGAACGGCGAAGGTCCTTTGCTGTATTACACGAGCGGAGAAAGTTGCCATTTTGGCCGTCGGCACTTCTACTCTCTGCGCATTTCACTACAGTTTGGGCGGAGTAGAGCCGATTATAATCCGCTCATACAGCCGCATTGGAATCAGTAGCCACATTCGTACAATACTTGCCATTTTGTTAATGCCAACTACTCCAGAAATTTTAGCGTCTCCGCTGCAAATAATGACCTTGGATGGGAATCACTCCAGCAGCGAAGGAAACTTCTTAGACTTAAATTTCTCCACAGTGTCTTTCACAATAAGAATGGTATTGACAGGGAACATTATTTGCGACATCCCGATTATGTCTCACCGCGTCTTGATCATGCCTTTAAAATTAAAGAGATCAGGTGTAAAACGAACTTCTTCAAGATGTCCTTCTTCCCCCAAACAAATCGAGAATGGAATAAACTCCCCCATGATATTGCTACCATTACCTCCACTGATGTTTTTTTTCCTCACTGCGAAATATGCATTGTAATTAAGCCCTTGTTTCTTCAATGATTGTAAAAGTGTTACCTGTCTGCTTGTTTGATTGTAAATTCAGTTGCTTGCCTATCTTCTCTTTATCAGCATTTCCTGCTTTTTCGACTGTGTTTGAGCAGTCTTCCCCCCCACTGTAATGCCTCACGGCGCTGTGGGTACTGTAATAAATAAATAAATAAATATTGGAGCTGTGCGTAGGTGCCACGGCAACTCGCAGTTCATGGAAAGCCCCCCCCCCCCCCCCCCCCCCCCCAAGGTGTCCTATGAGCAGACAACTGAGCGTACGGAATCGCGCCGACGCAAGCGCACCTGCGACTCCGCTCTCTCTGTCTGCTGACGGCGCCGAAACAGTCTCGAGGCCTGAGCGTGTCGGCGGCCTTTCCAGCGGCGCAAGAGAAGGAGGCCGGTCGAATCTGTGCCGCCAGCACGAGTGAATCTTGTTAGCTGCGCCCTCGGCGAGGGGGGCTTCTGAGAGCTTTTCGGGGGAGGTCATATCGGGCGCATCGTCCTTAGGGCTCCCCTGGCTTTACGCTGTCGTTCACAGGGCACCTACAGGTTTTCAGAGAATCGCTGCAATCGCTTTTCGTGGAGCGAAAAACGAAAATCATTATTGCACAGCGCTTCATGTCAGAGATGTGAAACACATGCTGCGTTGGATGACGGAAGCAGTACCCCCAAAGCCTTGTTTTGTCTTAAGCAGAGAGGACCAAAGGAGCACATGAAGGAAATAATCTCTGCTCTGATGACAGGAGCAGCACATACGGTGAGTGATTACATCCACCTCACTCGCTCGGTTGGAAACGAATGCTGCAAGGAGTTTCGCGCTTTTTTGCAATACATGGCAACTCATCTTCCTACCGTTTAATGAAGATGTGCATGTGGCGTATGCGCGGAGCTTACGCTGCTGGCGAGCAGAAAAAATGTCACGCGTTGAAATGGCTGACCCGCCTGCATGTCCGTCCATCCGCACGAGCTGTCAGTCAAACACGGATGAAGAAGAGCGCGGCACCTGGTGGACTGCCGTCGCTCCCCTATGTATACTCGTGTGTGAGGAGCTCAAGTGGGACCAGTGGGTGGTAACATTGGTACACAGATTGTGGACCACCTAATTGGCGCAACCCGTTCGGAGTCGTATCAAACGATTCAGCTCATCACGGAACATAGGACTGCTAGTCGAATCAAAGCGTAGTGTGTCACAGGTATTCGCATCGACGCCCTTTGGTTCCTCAAACCGCGACATTTGAAACTTCAAAAGACCATTGCGGCCAAACTAATTTATGTAGGACGTTAGAAGTGGTGTCAAACGTTATGCGTGTGACATACATACGTTTCCACAGTGTACATTGCCAGCAAAAAAATTTGGAGAACGCTTAAGCTTCGCCTTTAAAGGTGGAACGCGACAGCATCTTGCAATGCTGCCAGGGAGTCCACACAACGCCATCACCCGTTCGGCGCGACGCCTTGCTCGTCGGTAAATTATTTTGAGGGAAGGAAATGGCGCAGTATCTGTCTCGCGTATCTTGGTGGACACCTGAACCTCGCTGTACGGGAAGGGAGGAAGACAGGAGTGAACGAAGACACCGTATTCACTAGACGCGCCTTTGTTCATTGCAAACCATCTATGTGGCGCGACAGAGTGGTTAGCGTGCTCGTCTCGCACTTCGGCGGCTCTGTTTCGATTCCCCAACTCGACCATTTTTCTACTCGGTTCTATTTATTAATTCTTCTGGGATTTGTCGCTCTCGGCCAACGCCGCCGACGACGACGCCGGATTTCCTGCGGCACGGGACCCTTGACGCTGCCGCGTTGAAATTAAATATCCCGATAAAACAACAAATTGTACCGCATATAGCGAAGATGGCTAATGAATGAATAACTAACTGTACCAGTCGATGTAGTAATTCCAAATTGGTTTTAACGAACACACCGGATATAAAGAACGTGTAGTATGGCGTAACTGGAATTCGGTTATAACGAACAGACACCCGATATAAGGAAGGTGCCCATGTCGTAACTCGAAACAGGTTGTCGAAGAAGAGACACCAGCCACAAAAGACGAGCACACAAGGAGAGAACAGCACAGAGCAGACTAACAACTGAATTCTTTATTCAGTACAAACCGCCGGATAATCTCTACGCATGCGCCAAGGCACTCAAACATGGTCATTCATATAATGAAATTCTTTTGTCGTCCGCGCAGTCGATGCTTAAAATTTTAAAGGATTGCACAGTCCTTCGGTGTTTTTCCGTAGCCCAGAATCCGCGAAACGTGGTGAACCGGGACATCTGCTGCAGTGCAAACAAGGCCGCCTTCTCTGTGGAATGTTTTCTGCTCTATCCCTCACAGCGAACTGTTCCATGCGCTGAGAGTCTGGCGAAGTGGCCTTTCAAAAAGATGTCGCATCAGCAGCGAAAGTTTTCTCGAGCTTCTGGAAGTGTTTAGTAAAAAGCTTTATATTCAGAAAAATGGGATCTGTATCGGAGCTTGTGTAGGCCCAGTGCTCCGCAATATTTTCTTAGCAAAGTTTGGCCGCTCCCTTCTAAGTTCTTTAGACGACGGGTGTGTTCTGCCATTTGCCAGATATGTTGATGACTTTTTAGTGCTCTTAAACATGATAGTTGAACATGTTTTGGGTGCCTTTAGGTGCTGCTGAACCCATTTGAAATTCACTCACGAATAAGCCACTAACAAGTCCATCCGTTTTTTAGACTTGTTACTAACCTTATCTAGAGGAGGCCATGTGTGCTGGACGTGCTCACCAAGAACAAAAAAAATGCTCCTACTCTTTGACTCTAGTCATGCTAAACTAGTCAAGCAAGCTATTGTCAAGGCTTGTTTCCACAACGCTGTGAAAAAAAGTTGCTGCCACACCGTGTCAACAAGTGTCACAACGCAAGCCAAACGCCTCTCTAATGCAGGTTTCCCAGCAGAAATGTTGAGAGCGGTCACTGAATCTGTATTAAAGGAGATGAACGGTGGGGTCAAGAAGGGAAACAATGATGCCACTGACAAAAGGGAAGAAAGTTCAAGTCGTGCCTTATTTGAACAAAGTGGCGTACAGTGTTAAGAACGTTGAAATTCGGGCTTGTTGGTTCATACTTCGGAGCAACAGCGCAAACATGACAAGGGACCAAGAACGAATAGACACACACAGCGCTACTCGTTGTGTGTGTCTACTCGTTCTTGGTCCCTTGTCCTGTTTGAGCTATTGCTCCGAAGTGTTAAGAATGTCGCCGAGCTGCAAGGTGTCAATTTTTTTTTTTCTGTTCCAGTTAAGCTTTCAGATCTTTGTGCAAGAACTATGCCTGGCGGCAGTAAGAAGCGTTGCACGACCAAACATAGAACTATGTACGCTAAGTTTCGGACCGAAGCGATCTACAAGATCTCGCTGACCTGTGCAAAATTTTACATAGCTCAGACGGGTGACTGTGTGAACGAGAGGTTGCGCAAGCACAGAACTAAAGTTGGCCCTGGTGAAGGTGGTAAACCTGCTTTGCATTACAGCAGATGTTCGGTACGGTTCGCAGATGTCATTATTCTGGGCTATGGGAAAACACGGAAGGCTCGTGAAATCTTTGAGGCCTTTCAAATTGCTAAACATGGCGATGCTTGCGTCAGTTCATCGTCGATTGTGCCGACGACAAAAGAATTTGGTTATATGAATGACCATGTTTGAGTGTCTATCATGCCTTGTCACATGCGTAGAGATTATCCGGCGGTTTGTATTCAATAAAGAATTCAGTTGTTAGTCTAGCGTTTGCCCTGTGTTGCTCTCCCCTTGTGTGGTGGTCTTTTTTGGCTGGTTTCTCTTCTCTGACATGCCATACCAACAGGCCCACCAATCTGCTCTGCTCGAAATCGGTTATAACGAACACGCCGTAAGCGCAACAATGCACGAGAATAACAACCACCAACTAGCCCAATTTGAAACTCTCCTAATGTTTACACCGGATATAACAAAGGTGTAGTATGTCGTAACTTTAAATCGGTTATAACGAACAAATGCGCACAATGAAGAATAAGAAGAAGCCCTCCAGAGAGCTCAGCTGGGTGGCACAAAGCCTTGCTGCGCGTGAAATACCCGAAGTGTAGCGGTTTTAGCTATTCTTGTGTTTGTATTGTGGCTGCCTGGAGTGAGAGCGCGGACAGAGCAGAGCCTCGGTGCTCGAACCACGCACGCCGCCGGGATGTGTGAGGAATCCCACTCCTGGGCTACGTACCGATACCGTACGCGGGGTGATTGAAGTACGCACCCGCACTATTAACAGCTCAGTGCATTGCATCATTGTCGTCAACGTCCATAACGAATGCAGTGGACAACGTCGTCTCGTCTGCCGGCTGGCGCGAGCGGCTGCGGCCCAAACATTGCGTGCAGCTCCGTCTCCCGTCCCTTCTTCTGCGGGAACTCAGGAAGCTATCAGCAACTCACCCTTTTGCTAGTGCCGGCGCTATTTCTGCACATTACAGCACCGAAAATTGACCTCGCATCAATTGTCTTGCTGGCGCCGAAACTGCTCCTTGATATTTGCAGAGGTGAGCTGCTTGTTTTCAACAGCGTGGCCACAGAGGATGATGGCCCGCCCATCTGAGTTCAGTTCAGTTTTATTCCTTAAAGGCCGCCATTCAAGGGAGTAATTGTAATTTCTTGTACAGCGAGCTTTTCTTGTCGGTCTTCGTCAACTTCAGTCACCCTTATGCTGCTACTGTGGTAGCCGTAACTTTACGTGCGTACAAAGCACGAATAACTTCCTGGCATCATCGATATAAACAGTGCCCTACGGATGTACAAGTCCTCACAGATTTCGTGGAACCATGAGAAGGACGCAGCAGGCGGCTTTGCTGAAGATTTGGTTCGGAGTGGTGCCGGCAAGCCAGGGTATTTAAGGACCGGTTTCGGGTCGTGACTAGGACAACAGGAAACATCAGGGTGGATGGATAGATGGACGGATGGATGGAAGATAGAGCGTCCCCTTTGAAATGGGGTGGTGGCAATCGCCACCATGCTCGGCTTTTTTTTTCTTTACTTTTGTTTAACTGTATTGTAAATTGACATTAAATTCGCCATTTGCTTTCAGTATGGTTACGTGCACTTCTAACCATATGTCACCTCTCCACTTTTCAACCACCAGTCTTCCAATTGCTTTTTGCTAACTTCCACCGCAAATTTATTTACATGACCATTATTATCTATAAACCCCAGGGCCTCAGGAAGAGTGGCTGTGCATGCATCAACATCCGGGTGGATATCATCACATTTGAGTATGAGGTGTTCACTTGTTTCTGCAGATATACCACACACAGCAGATGTGTCATCTTCGTTAACTTCTTTTTGTGTAGCTGCGCGTTTTAAGACACCCTAACCTAGCTTCTAAGAGTAGGGCACTGCCTCTTGAGTTATCATAGAACAATTCCTTCCTCATCTGCCTTTTCTAGTATGTATATAGTTCTACACAACGCTTCTTTTAAATTTCAATTTCCGCGTTTTTAACCTCCGTTTAATGCTCTTTCCTTCTCCGTCCTCGTGTCCGGCATACTTACTGGTTAGTTTTCTAGTTCTTTTCAGCCACTCTGAGTCTACGCTCTTTCTGTATAAGTATCTAAATACCTTAGCTGCCCACCTGTTATCGTCCAATTTCCTCAGGCGTTCTTCATATAGTATTTTACTCTGAGCTTCCCGTGCTTCGAACGATGCCCAGCTCATATCTTCCAGTACAGCCTCGTTATTTGTGGTTTTGCCGTGGACACCTATAGTGCTAATCTTTCAACAGCTCTCTGATTTGCTTCTAATCTCGACTGAACTCAGTGCGCTTCTCCGGCTGCGGAGCTGGCTTCGAGGGACAACGGCGACGCCGCGAAACGCAGGAGCGGGCGCCAAAGAGCTGCGCTCTAAAATCTCGGGAGAGGCAACGGAAGGAGAGGCGCACGGCGAAGTAGCTTGATTGCGATGGCTATAGCTGCGCTATTAACGAGCGTGTTGTTATCGATGCCGCGTTCTGGGGACGACGCCGATCAACCACGGGGCCCCTTAATCCCGCCGAGAAAGGAGCAGTCTCTCGCGCAGACAAGTGCAGCCAAAGTGTATTGTGTCCTGGAGCAGAGAAATGGTGCCAGCGGCACTCTGCTCATGAATAGAGATAAGCGCGGATAAGCTAGATGTCTTTGTACTGAAGCCCGTAGGGATGTTCTCGGAAAAAGCTGTAGCTGCGATTGGGAAACCGTCAGGGAAGTGAGCTTCAAAGGCACGAATTGTAAATGAGAAGCCGTCGCTTTGTTGTATCGCCACAACTTGGAAAAGCTGTCGAGAGGCATCATGAATAGCCGAGGTCTCCAACTTGCTGTATTTCTCGTGGCGAAGGCACACACAGATGGGATTCCTGTCCGGACCATCGTTTAGAGCGAGACGCCTGGCAGCCTGCCATCGCCTTCTACCTGCAGAAGAAACTGACAACCCTCACAGTGCTTCTTGGTGGGAACAGCCGAAATAACAAAACGCAGACACAGAAAGGAACACACAGAACGTAGACGAAGCAGCCTGCCATCGCCTTCTACCTGCAGAAGAAACTGACAACACTCTCAGTGCTTCTTGGTGGGAACAGCCGAAATAACAAAACGCAGACACAGAAAGGAACACACAGAACGTAGACGAAGCAGCCTGCCATCGCCTTCTACCTGCAGAAGAAACTGACAACACTCTCAGTGCTTCTTGGTGGGAACAGCCGAAATAACAAAACGCAGACACAGAAAGGAACACACAGAACGTAGACGAAGCAGCCTGCCATCGCCTTCTACCTGCAGAAGAAACTGACAACCCTCACAGTGCTTCTTGGTGGGAACAGCCGAAATAACAAAACGCAGACACAGAAAGGAACACACAGAACGTAGACGAAGCAGCCTGCCATCGCCTTCTACCTGCAGAAGAAACTGACAACCCTCACAGTGCTTCTTGGTGGGAACAGCCGAAATAACAAACCGCAGACACAGAAAGGAACACACAGAACGTAGACGAAGCAGCCTGCCATCGCCTTCTACATGCAGAAGAAACTGACACCACTCTCAGTGCTTCTTGGTGGGAACAGCCGAAATAACAAAACGCAGACACATAAAGGAACACACAGAACGTAGACGAAGCAGCCTGCCATCGCCTTCTACCTGCAGAAGAAACTGACAACACTCACAGTGCTTCTTGGTGGGAAGAGCCGAAATAACAAAACGCAGACACAGAAAGGAACACACAGAACGTAGACGAAGCAGCCTGCCATCGCCTTCTACCTGCAGAAGAAACTGACAACCCTCACAGTGCTTCTTGGTGGGAACAGCCGAAATAACAAAACGCAGACACAGAAAGGAACACACAGAACGTAGACGAAGCAGCCTGCCATCGCCTTCTACCTGCAGAAGAAACTGACAACACTCTCAGTGCTTCTTGGTGGGAACAGCCGAAATAACAAAACGCAGACACATAAAGGAACACACAGAACGTAGACGAAGCAGCCTGCCATCGCCTTCTACCTGCAGAAGAAACTGACAACCCTCACAGTGCTTCTTGGTGGGAACAGCCGAAATAACAAAACGCAGACACAGAAAGGAACACACAGAACGTAGACGAAGCAGCCTGCCATCGCCTTCTACCTGCAGAAGAAACTGACAACCCTCACAGTGCTTCTTGGTGGGAACAGCCGAAATAACAAAACGCAGACACAGAAAGGAACACACAGAACGTAGACGAAGCAGCCTGCCATCGCCTTCTACCTGCAGAAGAAACTGACAACACTCTCAGTGCTTCTTGGTGGGAACAGCCGAAATAACAAAACGCAGACACAGAAAGGAACACACAGAACGTAGACGAAGCAGCCCGCCATCGCCTTCTACCTGCAGAAGAAACTGACAACCCTCACAGTGCTTCTTGGTGGGAACAGCCGAAATAACAAAACGCAGACACAGAAAGGAACACACAGAACGTAGACGAAGCAGCCTGCCATCGCCTTCTACCTGCAGAAGAAACTGACAACCCTCACAGTGCTTCTTGGTGGGAACAGCCGAAATAACAAAACGCAGACACAGAAAGGAACACACAGAACGTAGACGAAGCAGCCTGCCATCGCCTTCTACCTGCAGAAGAAACTGACAACACTCTCAGTGCTTCTTGGTGGGAACAGCCGAAATAACAAAACACAGACACATAAAGGAACACACAGAACGTAGACGAAGCAGCTTGCCATCGCCTTCTACCTGCAGAAGAAACTGACAACACTCACAGTGCTTCTTGGTGGGAAGAGCCGAAATAACAAAACGCAAGCACAGAAAGGAACACACAGAACGTAGACGAAGCAGCCTGCCATCGCCTTCTACCTGCAGAAGAAACTGACAACCCTCACAGTGCTTCTTGGTGGGAACAGCCGAAATAACAAAACGCAGACACAGAAAGGAACACACAGAACGTAGACGAAGCAGCCTGCCATCGCCTTCTACCTGCAGAAGAAGCTGACAACACTCTCAGTGCTTCTTGGTGGGAACAGCCGAAATAACAAAACACAGACACATAAAGGAACACACAGAACGTAGACGAAGCAGCCTGCCATCACCTTCTACCTGCAGAAGAAACTGACAACACTCACACTGCTTCTTGGTGGGAAGAGCCGAAATAACAAAACGCAGACACAGAAAGGAACACAGAACGTAGACGAAGCAGCCTGCCATCGCCTTCTACCTGCAGAAGAAACTGACAACACTCACAGTGCTTCTTGGTGGGAACAGCCGTAATAAGAAAACGCAGACACAGAAAGGAACACACAGAACGTAGACGAAGCAGCCTGCCATCGCCTTCTACCTGCAGAAGAAACTGACAACACTCACAGTGCTTCTTGGTGGAAACAGCCGAAATAACAAAACGCAGACACAGAAAGGAACACACAGAACGTAGACGAAGCAGCCTGCCATCGCCCTCTACCTGCAGAAGAAACTGACAACACTCTCAGTGCTTCTTGGTGGGAACAGCCGAAATAACAAAACGCAGACACATAAAGGAGCACACAGAACGTAGACGAAGCAGCCTGCCATCGCCTTCTACCTGCAGAAGAAACTGACAACACTCACAGTGCTTCTTGGTGGGAAGAGCCGAAATAACAAAACGCAGACACAGAAAGGAACACACAGAACGTAGACGAAGCAGCCTGCCATCGCCTTCTACCTGCAGAAGAAACTGACAACACTCACAGTGCTTCTTGGTGAAAACAGCCGAAATAACAAAACGCAGACACAGAAAGGAACACACAGAACGTAGACACACAGATTCGTCTACGTTCTGTGTGCTCCTTTATGTGTCTGCGTTTTGTTATTTCGGCTGCTCCCACCAAGAAGTATGAACCAACTAGTTCAGTTTTCTACTCTTTTAACCTCACAGTGCGTTGACGATCTCGTGCTCATCCCGAATTCGGAGTCTGTGATGAAGACCAACAACCTTGGACATTGTATCGGTTTTAGTGTGGACATTTAGGACATATATTACTCGACGCGACAAACCGCGTTCAGGACTGTATCACAATGGACGACGACGAGGTTACATTATTCGCCTCTCGGTGGGGTGTCTCGGTTGGATCAGTTCTGGAAATACTTTCGTTTTATCTTGCATCAACCGTCATAGGTTGGTAATGTAAAATTCTTGTTCAACGTGCCGGTGTTTGCACGGTTCCTAAGTTTCCCTGTTCTTAGCACCGTCTTCTTTGCTAATATAGATAGAGCATGCAACAAAATTTATCTGGGCTAGACCTGAAAATCTGTATTCAGATGGACTAGTATCACGTGTTGTTTCAACCTGACCTACAGCGCGGCGTTTTAGGTGCACAAAGTGTGTTCAAGGAAGTGAACAGGCTTGGGCGTGTTGGTAATACATCGTAACTAAACAAAGACATAGCGCACGAGCAAAAGCACGACGACGACGACTAGACGAGACAAGCGCTAATTTTCAACACAGCGTTTATTGCGGAAAGCATAGACCCCCTTTTGAATAAGCAGAAGGGAATAAACAACACAAACAGCCAAGCCACGTGCTCAGGTAAGATATTGTAGCGTACTTGCTGACGAAAGGGGCTTTAATAGCAGGCACGAAAACAGGGAAGGCCAGGCAAGCTGGGGCAGCAAAGGCGACAGATTCTTCACGGCGCGAGCCCTACTTCGTCGTCGTCGCCCTAATTCGTATGCGCCACCTGGCAGTACAAGGTGGTATTACTCCCCCCTTATGAAGAAAAAAAAAGAGCGCTGTCGCTGTCGACGTAAGGGTGAAACAAAAAACAAACAAAAAACAAGCAAAGTGTCGCGACTGAAGCGCGCGAAAACATCAGCACGGTTGCGTTACCGAGTATAGTACAACGTGCACAATGTCAGAGTCGGGCTGTCGGCGTCGCGGTTGCGCAGCACCGTCCGGAACCACTTCATAGTTAACCTCACTCACACGCCGTACCACTCTGTAAGGGCCAAACAAATTCAGGGGCACTTTGGCTCTCTGAAGTGCTGCAAGGCGAAAGCGTTTCCTGGCCACTGTTTGTTTTTATTTACTTTTTTATTTTTCACATTTTGTTTCTTTTTTAATTTATTTTTGCCTCTTTTCTTAAATTTATTGTTTTTTATATTTATTTTGCCATCTTATTTTTACTTTGTTTTTATTTTTTGTTTATTTTCGTATTATATTTTTTATTTTCCTTTTCTTGACTTTACTTCTTTTAATTTATTTATGAAGCCCATGCATTCACTAGATGCGCCTTTATTCATGCTGGAACCTTGAGCCTTTTAAGCAGTGACGCCGAAAGGCGGACGAATCTGCCGACGCGTCTGTCGACAAGGCTGCCGACGCGTCTGTCGACACTCCTGCCGACGGGTCTGTCGACGCGGCTGCCGACGCGCCTGTCGACACGGCTGCCGACGCGTCTGCTAACGACAGTATGAGGCATTAAAGGCTTTCGCCTTAAAAGCGGCAGAGGAGTTTCTCACACAAGCCTTGGTGACGAACAGGAGTCCACACCCAGACCTGGTTACAGGGTTTGTAGTCAACCTGTCGGTGGCGAAGGTTGTAACGGCGCGCATCCGCGCTCTGCTGTTGCCCGATGTGCACGCGGGCCAGCTGACGGGCTTCTTCAGCACGTTGGGCAAACTGGTGGGCGTCTGGGGCGAGTTGGCCATCCTCTGGGCACGGAAGCATGGCATCAAGCATGCCCTGGACTTCGCGTCCATACACAAGGCGAAACGGGGTGAAGTGCGTAGTTTCCTGCAGGGCGGTGTTGTAGGTAAAGGTGACATACGGCAGGACCTCATCCCAAGTTTTGTGTTGGACATCTATGTGCATGGACATCATGTCCCCAAGGGTCCTGTTCAATCGTTCAGTCAAGCCATTGCTCTGCGGATGGTAGGCTGTGGTCTTGACACCACAGCCTACACACATGTCGTCTCTTGCCTTGATAAAAAATGATTTGGATAATTCCCGAGCTAATCTATCTTTGCTCCTGGCCGGAATTTTGATCTTGTCAAGCCGTGGCTCACAGTTCTGATCGTTTAGGTCCTTGGAAGAACGGCCATGGGCGGGTATATTCATGCATGAGTCTGATGCGTTTCCCAAACTTCGTTCATGTTCCCTGGCACGTTCGTTAACACAACGCCCTGCTGCCACAAGCAAGGGGGATCTCATAGACCACACCCGTGGCTCACCGGAAAAAGGGCTTAGCGTGTTTTTTTCCACAGCCGGAGGTTGCAGGGCCACTGCTGCTGACTTTAGGGCACATCTTGGCCAGTTTACAAGACGCAGAGAACACCATCGGAACGCCGTACTTGTTGCCCACCCTTTTTAGGTTATGGGACACCTTGTGGATGTAAGGCATAACCACTGGTTTGGCGTTACCGGGTCTTTCCTTTCTGCGTGCCTCCTTTTGCCTCCCTTTGAATTTCAGTAGGAGTGCCTCGGTCACAGCTGTCAGCACGTGGCCAGGGAACCCTGCTTTTTGCAGTATTTCTACCTCCCCCCGAAAGCTCTCCGGCATCATTTGAGGGCATGACTTGACAAGTGCGGATTCTAGATAAAGGGTCGCAATAGTCCTCTTAACAGTTTTTGGTTGAGCCGAATCAAAAGGAAAAAAATCTTTCTTGGCTCTAGGGCGGTAAAAAAAAGCGGAAAAAAGGGATGGCAGCTTCAGAAGTCGCCGTTTTGGGGAAGTGTCGCTCGATAGTGCGAACGCAGTAAAACAAAGAACACGCGACTGCGGGGCCCTTCCCTTTACGCAAGTCGCTGCTTCGCGATAAGCGGACATTTTCTGTTTCGCCCTTTTCAGCTGTTGGGGCCGACGCTAGCCGGATATTGAAGTGGCACCTGTCGCCAGTTCCGATCTACGTCCGCCGTGAGAAACGTAGGAGTGAGGCTACAGAGATCCTTCCGAAGAAAGAAGGAGCGGCAGTGCGCCTTTAGGCAGCGCGGAACGCAGTTTTGCCACGTTTTCCCACGTCTTGCAATATTGTAACTGTGACAGTACATGCGCCGCTGCAATCTCACTGGCGCCAATCCGTCCGAATGAACACAGGGGTGAACTTTGAGCCGGCAGAGCTACCCCCACCCGGGGAAGCTAAAGACATAGCTCGAAGCCTAAGGGGGCAGTAAACCTAACTAGAGCTCAAATTAAAAAAAAAGAATAAATAAAACCTGGCCTAAACCCCGACACGTGGAACGGCCTCTCCGTCGAAGAGGGAAGAAGAGTCCGGAGGAGGCAACAAGATCGAAGACAGGAACAGCGGCAGGAGCAGCCGACCGGCATCCACAACGGCGCCCACAGCTTTCTCTGTTCTTTTCTGCCCGAGCAGGGCGCGCTCCAAGCGTCATCTCTGTCATCAGTGCCGCTGGTGATACTAGCGCCGCTACATACTTTTTCACCGATGGCGAAGAAAAGAGGAGGTTAACAAAAAGGAGTGAACTTGAGTTGAGGACAGCACAGGCAGCTATGGAAAGATAAATGATAGGTGTGACGTTAACGACAGGAAGAGGGCAGAGTGGGTGAGGGATCAAAACATGGGTTAACGACGTCCTAGTTGCAATCAAGAGAAGGATGAAATGCGCTTGGGCAGGGCGTGTAATGTGATAACCGGTGGGTAACAGACTGGATTCCAAGGGAAGGCAAGCGTAGTAGGGGGAAGTCGGGTGGGCAGATGAGGTTAAGAAGCTTGCGGGTAGCGGCTGTTGGCACAACACAGGGTTAACTGGAGAGATATGGGAGAGGCCTTCTTCTGCAGTGGGCCTAGTCAGGCTGATGATGATGACGTTATTGCGGCTCTTGAAGCAAGCTGGCTTAGGTGTTGTGAATTTAAACTACAGTCACTGGTTTTATTACAGCTTTTCGTGCCTCACGGGATATAATCGCCAACTACCGTCACAGCCATCATTCCAACATTCAGTATCAAAACTGAAACCAAAACAACACCAAGAAAATAGATTAATAAAATTCTTGTATCTAAGTGTCGTCGTCCACGTCCTCTATTAGTACATCTGATCATTGTGTCGTTTGGTGACATCCATCAGTATTACGGAGTTTTGCTTATGTAAGGCAGCCATCATTTTCTTTTTTCCTCCTTGTGCGGAACCAGCACTGGCGGCCACCTGAGTGCGGAGACGACGCCTGATCAACGGCCGCGCCTTATCGCCTCGCGGGTCCATCGACCGGCGCGATCGATGCCGCTGCTGCCGACGCGCGCTCCGTCCGGCGGAAAACAGTCGCTTCCTCCGTAATAATTGCGAAGCTGGGTGATGCGCCCTTTTCCGCGGCTGTGTCGGAGCTTTTCACTGGAACTTACGTTATTTTAGATTTCATTTCAGGGCCAGTGGTTTTGCAGAGGGGGAGTGGCTGAAAAAAAAAAACACATTTCGAAAACGCAGGAAACTTGATGCACACTACAAAATATATAACGTGAGAAAGAAGCCGAATATACAATGCTAGCTAAAGCTGCGAGAAAAAGTTGGCTGTCGTTAATATTCACGAGTTCTGCTGGAAGGTGGTTTCATTCTCGTCCGGTACGAAGCATGAATGATTGAGCAAACACTTCTGTTCTTGATGATTCAATCGCAACTTTGCAGTGATGGTCGATACGTTGCGTTATGTATGGAGGGTAAAGTATCATATCACGGGGCAGTGTGTAATTATGGTCACATTTGTTCATTAGGTTGAGCCGGAAAGCTTTTCGATGCAATAAGTATGTAATATAGAGTCCGGATTTTACTTTAGTTACACTAGCTGCCGTGTCATATTTTTATAAAATAAAAAGAAAAGAATTACATTGAACGAGCTCAAGTGAATGGAATAGTGTCTCATGATAGAAATCCGCATCCCGCTTCACGTCTTCTAGTTTAGACCGAATTAGTGGTCTGCAAAGTCGTAGTTTCAATGAGAATGGGGTCTTGGAAAAGTTACGGCGTAAATATCCTAACTTGTGGTTAGCATTGTGGAGCGACCATGCCGGGTTAGCGGCGATATGTACCCAAAATATTTATGCGCATTAACTGATTCACTGGGGCAGGTATTCAAGTAACAGGAAGTGTGTGTGTGTGTTAGATATTCTTGAGGCCCGCATAATTTTGCATTTGTTGAACTTTAGCTCTATACGCTATGTATTACACTAAGTTGCTATAATATTAAGGTCAGACAGCAGAATTGAAGAATGGTTAATATTATTTATTCCACGACGAACTGCGCAGTCAACTGCGAAGGGTTAAATTATTAATTACGGGAGGCGATTAATATAAATAAGAAACAGAAGCAGACCAAGAAGTTTACCCTGTAGTGCGCCGGAACGCACATTAGTTAACAGAGTTTTAACCATTTGCAATGATAGTTAAGAAACATTGTCCATTTTAATAAATTTAGATTCATGCTTAAATGGTTTAGTGTTTAAAGTATAGTTTATCGCAAAAGGTTTTTATATGCTTTGGCGAAGTGTAAAAATATATTCAGCAAAGGATGCGCGATCCAGAATACGGTGTAATGCGTGTGTGATGATATGAGTTAGGTTTCATCGGAGTATGAGTTGCGGAATGCATGTTTTGATGTGCAAAAAAGGAGTTAAATACAAGAAATTTACCGATGTTAGAGAATATCTGCTGAAGCATTTTTAAGCTGGTAGTTCTAAGTGAAATGGGGCGGTAATTGAAAGGTGAAGTTTTCATACCAGTATTGTACATACCAACCACCTTCCGGCTTTCCATTCAATGGGTAAAGATGTGTGAATTGGTTGCTGAAAAACTTTGCTTAGAATTTTAAAAATAAAATTACATTATTTTTCAAAACCATCGAGTTAATACAGCCAAATCCAGGTCAGGAATGAAGTTTGAAAGCGTTGATAAGCTTTGCAATGCCGAGGACACCTACTTTTAAAAAAGAGAGAAAACAGAGTTGCAAAGCCGTATGGAGGGCAGCAAGGCACTAGTGTTGTTGGAAAACTTTTGTGTAATTGCGCCTTGAATCATACTAGAAAAGAGGTTCATGGGAAACGGATCACAAGCCTGAATTAGCAAAGTTATTGAATCATCCAGCGCAAAATGAATAACGCGCCAAAACTGCTGAGCGTTAGTTTGTAACATTTCTTGCGAAGTATTTATTGAACACAATTTCTGGCATCCTGAAGTGCGCTCATATACGTCTTAGATGCAGTTTTATATCTTTCCGACGTAGAAGTAGTTAGAGGAAGCTTCGCTGCACGATAGGCACGCTTTTTCTTGTTAGAGAGGCGTCTGATGTAGTTGGTATATCAGTGTGCATGTGTAATGGTTGTGATGGTAGGAGTAGCGGTGAAGTTGTCGATTAGTCGGTTGACCTTGGAAAAAAAAAAACATTCTAGTTAGCTTGTACAGTTAGATGGTCAAAATCAGCGTGAACGACATTAATAAATAGTGTTATTTTGTTATTTATTGCCTCAAAGTTCGCTTTCTTGTAGTGACGAATAATTTTTAATTTTTGCTAAATCTTAAAGACGGTACTTAGTTAATAAACAAATTTAGCATTGAATAATAATTCATGCCACGTAAATAAGAGGTACAATGAAGTGAAGTAGCAGTCACTGACCATAGTCGAAAAAGAAAGACGTTTCGAAACCCGTACGGGTTTCTTGTTCACAGTGAGCAGGACAAGAGCGGTGGCGAATTTATATCCGGAGAATGTGACGTAAAGATCGGGCGTAGATGCCTGGCATGGGGCCAGCGTTCTTGTTTAATGTTGCTTGTGTTGTCTGGATGAATAGCGATTCCAGCAGAAGGCGCGTCGTCAGGTTTCTCTCCTTAGATAAGATGGAGGCATTGCCCCAGTCAATCTGGTGGCCAGTGTCGTGAGCATGACCCGCCAGCGCATTTGTGGCATGCTTTTCGTTTTTCACATCACGTTGGTGGTCCTTTATGCGTCTTGAGAACTTCCCTGTCTCACCGATGTAGGCATGATTGCAGTTCAGGCACGGTATTTTGTAGACGACTCCTGGAAACTGCTCATTTGGTAGTCGGTCTTTCACATTCATTAGCTGATTCCGCAGCTTGCTGACAGGCATGTGGGCCACGCGCAAAGCGTATTTTGAGAACACACGAGACAGCGCTTCGCTGATACCAGGCATGTATGGAATGCCTGCTCGTGTTCGATACGTCCTACAATCAGTGGTAGCTGGATGTCCAGCTCGTTCTTGTATCTTTGATATGAAGCGGCTCGGATAACCGTTGGCTGACAGTTCTTCGTGCACTCTTTTTAACTCCTTTTTCTAGATCTTCTTGGCCTTTGCAGACACGTGTCGCACGTTTGGTCAGTGATGTGACGACGGAGGCTTTGTGCGCAACTGGATGATTTGAATGAAAATTTAAGTACTGGGCTGTGTGCGTAGGTTTTCTGTACACAGACTATGGTCAGTGACTGCTACTTCACTTCATTGCATCACCATGCCTGACCAGACGGATTTCCGTCGAACTCTTGACTACATAAATAAGAGGTAGTAGAAACAAAATTTGGTCGATTAGTTGGAACTAAACCCAACGTGGCAGCTGTTGTTACTGATAGTCGAGTGGTATGTGTAGTCAATCGGGATAAAGAAAAGAGTGAACACTTGTAAGAAATAAGTTAGCGGCTGTTTGAAAGGGAGATAGGGAACGGGGCTTAGTATGCTATGATATATAAGAAAAGTTGCTCTCGAAACAAAAACAATGGTGATAAGATATAACGCACAGAAATGGCATGAAGAGCATCGTGTAGCTCCTGAATGGAAATGGATGACGAAGAAGGAGGGCGATCGCATGCGACAGTAATAAGTTCTTGGGAATCGCAGGCAGCGCAAAAAATTTTTAAGTTGGTTTAAAGATGAATATATGAAGCTAGAATCTGTTTTGAAGCTGCCAGAAGCACACCGCCTCCTCCAAGCTCAGTGCGGTCACAGCGACAGCACTTGTGTTGTCGTCACTGCGTCTCCGCCCTTGTCTTCGTATACTGCCACAGCAGTATGGATTCGTACCAACTCGCCCAATTCTCTACCCTTTTGAACAAATATAAAAGCGAGCAGCGTGTGAAAAAGCGTTGCATCTAGGATATGAGCAGATCCAGGTTTCTGTTACAGCTAAATTTTCAGCGAAGCATGTGTTGATTGCTGACGACAATAAACAATATTTGTAAACTCTGGTTCGGACATTAGTAAAAAGTACAGATGCTGGAGGTGATAAAAAAGTGTGGCTACTATCCCCTCCGCGTCCGTATGGTGGCCTCACTGGCGTGGCGTTAGGGGATGCATTCAACATGCTGTTCGATATAGTAGACCATGTTGGCGACGCTGTCGTACATGTAGCGTGTTTTATTAAGAATCAGTTTTTGAAGCGAAAGCTCTCTATAGCTGGCTCCCTTGCTCTTCGATCTGGAGCTCCGAGGAGCTTTCTCGGTCTTTGACTTTCGATGGCGGCACGTGTGCTTGGATGCAGGGGAGGCGTCGTCCTGAGAGGAGGCGACGCTTAGAGAACACAGTACTAGGCTATCGCCGCAGCGGACGCGGCTTGTGCTGTCGTTGTGATTAGCCTTTGAAAAGGTGGCACATACCCACACTGGGGGATCGGCCAAGAATCGGGAGGCAGAGGTTGCTATTCACCTGTACATATTAAAGGCAAAAGAAAAGCACATGGGAGAGCGACAACGGGGGAGCCTACTACAAGGAGGGCAGGGAGTGAAAAGAGATGAGAATTTGCATGGGAGAGAGAGAGAGAGAAAGATTGAGAAGTGATTAATTCAAAATGTAATGAAGTACAGAAATGAAAACATTGTATCCTTTAGCAAGGCAGTCGATGAGATTCCAGCAAGAAATTTTGAACAGCGTCACAAAGAGATCTGAGGCTGAACCCAAGCGTGGTGGCGCCAAATGACAGCAAGAGTCGGCTGCTCAAACTAAGGCCAAGATTCTGTAAGGGCACCTCTAGCAATCTTCTTCTCAAATAGGTGAAACGGTGACAACGGAGCCAAAAATTATCGACAGATTTAGGCTCATGGCAGAATGCACAAATGGTAGATAGCGCCAAACAAGACCTGTGCAGATAGAAATTTAGAGGCGGGATACGGCAGCGCAACCTCGTCAGAGATACTTCTAGCTGTCGAGATCGAAAAACTTTCCTGCTCCACGAATATCGCAGAAGTTGATATTGTCACTTTGTAGTGACGGCAGTCCAGCGGTCAGGAAGACACCAGAAATACTTGCAAACGAAGCTCTTCATTTGGGCTGACTTGCGCCCGCAAAAGAACTGAATAACTCGGCGGCGGCGTAGAAAGAGAAGTTTATTTTATCTGTCATAGCATAGAAAATACAACAAAACAGATGAACTTAATTCTCTGATCATTCAAGCACATGCGCAGTGACGCAGCACTGAGCATCACTCGGCGGCGGCGTAAGCAACAAACGTGCTCGTCAGTCGTCGAACTACGAATGTCCGCTGCTCGCGGCATCGCTCAAATTAAAGCCGGCAAGGAAACTTCCAGATAACAGGACAAGATCATCTACAGTAATCTGGAAAAACCTAGATGCAGCCCTTCATGGCTGCGATCAATCGAGATTAGTCTGGTCGCTTCTCGCGTCACGAACAAAAGTGATAATAACCCTTTCCTGCAGCCTTGAGCGTGAACGAACAAACACTACAATGATACGTGGCATTACCCCCCTTCCAAAGAAGCATCGTCTCGATGCTTTAAAATGAAAATAAACACGGAGAATGAAAACTTCGAGTTCTTTAGCGTTCATAATATGGCTTCAGGCGCACGACATGTACGACTTCCGGGCGTGTGCGGTGTCGCTGAGATGCTGTCGTGCCGTCGGGGATGACTTCATAGTCGAGGTCACCGATGCGACGGAGAACCTTGTACGGACCAAAGTAGCGTCGCAGCAACTTTTCACTCAACCCACGGCGGCGAACTGGCGTCCATATCCAAACACGATCACCTGGATTGTAATGCGTGTCTCGTCGGCGCAGATTGTAGCGTCGGGCGGTGGTGTGCTGCTGGTCTTGAATGCGAAGCCGCGCAAGTCTTCGGGCTTCCTCGGCGCGATGAAGGTAGGCGGCGACGTCGAGGTTGTCTTCGTCAGAAACGTGCGGGAGCATTGCGTCGAGCGTTGTCGTGGGCTTTCCGTATACCAGCTGGAATGGGGTAAACCTGGTTGTCTCCTGGACGGCAGTATTATAAGCGAAGATCACGTAGGGCAGAATGGAGTCCACGTCTTGTGTTCGGCGTCGATGTACATGGAGAGCATGTCTGCTATGGTCTTGTTCGGACGCTCTGTGAGTTCGTTGGTTTGTGGATGATAGGCAGTTGTCCTCCGAGGGCTTACCGGTCCTAGGAAAGCGTCGTCGTCTTCCTTTTCCGGTGCTGCGTCTACGGGGGCTCGCGATAGGCAGTCTGCGTCGGAATGCTTGCGGCCAGATTTGTAGACTACAGTTTTGTCGAATTCTTGAAGACGCAGGCTCCAACGAGCAAGGCGGCCGGAGGGATCTTTCAAAATGGCCAGCCAGCACAGAGCATGGTCATCGCTCACAACCTTGAATGGTCGTCCGTATAGGTAGGGGCGAAATTTGGACGTGGCCCAAATAATGGCGAGACAGTCTTTCTCTGTCGTCGAATAGTTGGCTTCGGCTCTCGACAGTGAACGGCTAGCGTACGTGATAACTAGTCTCCTGTCTGCCATTTTTCTGAACGAGGACCGCTCCTAAGCCCACACTGCTTGCATCGGTATGAACGTCGGTTTGGGCATTTTCATCGAAGTGCCCGAGCACAGGAGGGACTGTAACCGGCGCTTCAGCTCGTTGAAAGCTTCCTCTTGCGGCCTTTCCCATTTAAAAGGCACGTCAGCCTTGGTAAGTTGGGTCAAATATTCAGCGATGCGCGAAAAGTTCTTGACGAATCGACGGTAATAAGCGCACAATCCAAGGAAGCTGCGTATAGCTTTCTTGTCATTCATCATCATCATCATCAGCCTGACTACACCCACTGCAGGGCAAGGGCCTCTCCCATGTCTCTCCAATTAACCCTGTCCTTTGCTAGTTGCCGCCACTGTATCCCCGCAAACTTCTTAATCTCATCCGCCCACCTAACTTTCTGCCGTCCCCTGCGACGTTTGCTTTCTCTTGGAATCCACTCCGTTACCCTAAGGACCAGCGGTTATCTTGCCTTCGCATTACATGCCCTGCCCAAGCCCACTTCTTCCTCTTGATTTCAACTAGGATGTCATTAACCCGCGTTTGTTCCCTCACCCACTCCGCCCTCTTCCGATCTCTTAACGTTATACCTGTCATTCTCCTTTCCATAGCTCGCTGCGTTGTTCTTAAGCTGAACCTTCTTTGTTAGCCTGCAGGTTTCTGCCCCATAGGTAAGTACCGGTAGGTTACAGCTGTTATATACTTTTCTCTTCAGGGATATTGGTAAGCTACCATTCATGACCTGTGAGAACCTGCCATACGCGCTCCAGCCCATTCTTATTCTTCTAGTTATTTCCCTCTCATGATCCGGATCTGCGGTCACTACCTGCCCTAAGTAGGCATATTTTCTTACTACTTCCAGCACCTCGCTACCAATTGGGAACTGCTGTTCCCTTGCAAGGCTATTGAACATTACTTTGGTTTTCTGCATGTTAATTCTTAGCCCCACCGTTCTCCTCTGCCTGTCTAGCTGATTGATCATGCTTTGCAGTTCTTGTCCTGAGTCGCTTAGCAAGGCAATGCCATCAGCGAATCGCAAATTACTCAGGTATTCTCCATTAACTCTTATCCCCAACTCTTCCCATTGCAGTCCCCGGAATACCTCCTGTAAGCAGGCAGTGAAGAGCATTGGCGAGATCGTGTCTCCCTGTTGGACACCTTTCCGTATTGGAATTTTATTGGTGACTTTATGGAGAACTATAGTAGCTGTGCAATCGTTACAATAATTAAATTCAAAGGCGCCAAACCATACGCACACACACACACAGGAGAAAAAAGACGAGACTGGGCGCTCTGTCTCGTCTTTCTTTCTTCTCCTGTGAGTGTGTGTGCGTATGGTTTGGCGCCTTTGAATTTAATTATGAATAACTACCAACCAGCCCAACAACAAGTTCTTCTAATAATCGTTATAAATATCTTCCAATATTTTCACATAGCACCCTTCCACACCCTGATTCCGAAATGCCTGCATGAAAGCTGAGGTTTCCACTGAGTCGAATGCTTTCTCGTAATCAATGAAGGCTATATATAGGGGTTGGTTGTATTCTGCGCATTTCTCTATCACCTGATCGATAGTGTGAATGTGGTATATTGTCGAGTATCCTTTACGAAAGCCTGCCTGATCATTTGGTTGACTAAAGTCCAAGGTTGTCCTGACTCTATTAGCGATTACCTTAGTAAATACCTTGTAGGCAACGGACAATAAGCTGATCGGTCTGTAATTCTTCAAGTCCGTGGCGTCTTCTTTCTTATGAATTAAGATAATGTTAGCGTTCTTCCAAGCTTCTGGTACTCTCGAGGTCACAAGGCATTGCGTATACAGGGTGGCTAGTTTTTGTAGCACAATCTCTCCTCCGTCCTTCAGCAAATCTGCTGTTACCTGATCCCCACCAGCTGCTTTCTATTTTATTATTTTATTTATGAATACTCTCAACCCTCATTTGAGGGTCATTACAGGGAGGGAAAGAGAAGAGACAAAAAAATGCATATATAACCATGAATGAACAAGCTTCTTTGAGCATACAATACAAGAGAGCATTGAAACGCAACACAGTTCACACCACTGTAGAGCCACCTGCTATACAAAAAACAATATTGGGCAATCAGTTACGCGCCCATCTACAAGAATCCCATGCCTAGACGGAATCCCCAAGTGCATTCAAGAATGCCGCTACACCTGTAGACTCAGCAACGTGAGCGGGCAGTTTATCCAGTGCTCAATAGCATCCGGAAAGAATGAGCAGCGAAAGACGTTAGTTCGTGTCAAGTATGGCCGAATCGCTTTGTGGTGGTTAAGGCGCGAGCTTAGTCTACCTGGAGGCTGCAGATATATTTCTTTATTGATGTTAATTTCTCCGTGAATGATTTGGTAAAGTATTTTTAATCTCTGCTTTTTACGTCTTTTTTCTAATGTTTCTAGACTACATGAGTTTAACATCTCCGTTACCGAATCTGTTTTCCTGTATTTTGAACAAATAAATCTCGCGGCACGTCTTTGAATCTTTTCTATTTTCGTTGAAAGAATCTTCTGCCGAGGAGACCATACTACAGATGCATATTCTAGGGAAGGCCGTATTAGAGATTTGTATGCTAAAAGTTTGACATCTTTCGTTGCTCTCCCCAACTTTCCTCTTAGAAAACACAGTTTTCTCTGTGCCACCGCACAAACATTTTCGACATGATAGTGCCAACTTAGGTTGTGAGAAATTGACACCCCCAGATACTTGAATGTACTAATATTAACCAAATCGTGACCTGCAATACTGTACTGAAAAGAAATTATATTTCGTTTGTTAGTAATATGGGTAAATGTGGTCTTATTGAAGTTGATTTTCATTTCCCATTTCTCACACCAAAGTGCAAAAGACTGCAGGTTTTGGTTAATGTTAATCTTATCTCCTTCACATGTGACAGGTGCATAAATGAGGCAATCATCCGCAAATAGTTTCAGTTTAACAGAATTTCCAACAATACATACAACGTCATTGATATAAACTAGAAATAGCAATGGCCCCAGCACAGAACCCTGTGGTACACCAGAATACACATCCAAAAAGCCAGACTCGCAATTGTCAACACATACCGCCTGTTTGCGTTTCGCCAAGTACGCTTCTATCCATCTAAGGATGTCTCCATTAATGCCAGCCCTTCGTACTTTCAGGAGTAATTTGTCATGAGGAACCTTATCAAAGGCTTGTTCAAAATCTACACAAATAACATCAATCTGTCCCCGGTCATCTATAGCTTTCGAAAGGTCATGTATTGTCTCAATTAACTGTGTCACCGTTGAAAACCCTCGACGGAAGCCATGCTGACATTCAGAAAGTAGTCCGTTTGTTTCCAACAAAATGATAATATGTTTCGCAGTAACATGTTCCATTACCTTACAGCAGATTGAAGTAAGTGACACAGGCCGATAGTTGTTCATAAGTGCGCGATTGCCACTTTTAAATACGGGTATAACAATGGCAGGGCGCCAGTCTTGTGGCAGATAATGAGTTACGAGTGATTTTTGGAATATAATTACCAAGTAGAAGGACATCCATTCAGCATACCGTTTCAAGAAGCATGTAGGTATTCCATCCGGGCCGATAGCTTTTTTTTCGTCCAATTGTATCAGCTGCTGAAACACGCCGCTCTGAGTAAAGCTGATAGCATCGATGGACGTTTCACGAGAATGTGCTTCGTCGTGTGCGTCGCTTTGGCTCGTGTTTCTTGCGAATACGGATTGGAAATATTTATTGAAGCGGTTGGCCATACTCGTTTTATCTGCAATAATTAAGTTCGGCTCCCACTATCACCTGCTTTACTCTTGCCTTTCTTTTATCAAGATAGCGCCAAAATTTATCGGGAGAATTTCGCAGAAAACCATTAAGAGTGTGATTGAAAAATCTTTCTTTTGCAGCCGATAGCAACATTTTTATTTTTTGACGTAAAACCTGTATGTCGTTGAAGTCGGCTTTCTTTCTACGCAATCTTTTCAACTTCCGTTTCGCGTGAATGATATCCCTGGTGACCCATGGGTTGCGCTGCTTTCTTTTCTTAACTCTAGTTGGAACGTACCGGTCGACACAAGTACTCATGATAACTTTAAGACGCTGCCATAACCATTCAACTGATGCATTTTCAGAGGCACTTTCAAATTCATCAAAACAAGTTTCCAGCTAATCCAGGATGGATGTATCATCGGCCTTCCCGTACTCTTTGATTTCTACTCGAACCATAGGTTCCGCAGGAACGTTTGCAGAAGTAAGCACTTTCACGAAAATAATTTTGTGATCAGATATTCTATCGGTGACATTTGTTTCAATATCTCCTACATTATTTGAGAGGAACACCAAGTCTAGTAATGACTATGACTGAGGCGATATCCGTGTAGGTTGTCCAACTACTTGTCTCAAATTGTAAAAGAAAGCAATATCCGGCAATTTTTCCGCGCTAAAACTTTCTGTATGCTCAGGCGTAGTCAATCCCCAATCAATATGTGGCAAGTTGAAATCGCCAGTAAAGTTGAAATCGCCAGAAATCGCCAGTCATGACTGAAAAGAAACTCATTTAACTTATCGAGAAAATCGGGTGAAGTATTCGGTGGCCTGTAAATTGCTCCTATATGACGTACGCAGCACCACAAAACATAATTTTACACCACACTGACTCCGGCATTTCGCTCGTAATCGTGGAAACTGAGAGCGATGACTTCACAATAATGGCCACACCACCCCCACGGGAATCTCGATCCCATCTGAGCATTGTGTAGCCAGGAGGAACAATGCAATCAGAAGAAACATCACTGTTGAGCCATGTTTCCGTTATGCAAACGACATGCGGGTTCTCTGAGAGCAATAAAAATTCCAATTCTGTGACCTTGTTAAGAATGCTGCGAGCATTCAACACAACTATCCTGAGCTATGAATTACTTTCACTTCTGAAAGGTGATCCATTATGGCTGTCATCTGCTGTCTCCGATCCGTTGTGGGTGTTTCGAGCACCCTTACGTTGGGTCCGGCAGAGCAAACGCTCGTTTCGAGTGCCGTCCCAAGAGTACAGACGGTCATCTATCTTCAGTTTATCGTGAACCAGCGATACCTTTTGTCCGTTAGATAGTTCGACAGCAGCAGACTGCCACAAATTCCTCCGAAATTGTACAATATCTTTTGCGTAGTCATTGCTGACGCTAACAGACGTGCCTTTAAGTTTGTGGCAGTTTTTAAGAACGCTGTCTTTTTCCCTGGAATCATAGAATTTCATAATTACTGGTCTAGTAGCTCCTGTTTTCTTTCTTCCTAGGCGATGAATTCTTTCGACTGAAGTAACCTGAACACCAAGATCCTTGTGGAAAATATTGTCTACAACCGCTTTTCTCAGATCTAACTGTGACTCAGTGGCTTGTTCAGGGAACCCAAAAACTAAAAGATTGTTACGCCGGCCGCGGCTTTCAAATTCCACTAACTTTTTAGCTTGCTCTTTGATGATAGACTCAAAGTTATCAATTCTTGTGCTCATTTCCTTGAATGCCGCTAGAGAGTCCGATAACCCTTCCGTCCTTGCATTCAGCTCACCGATTTCGTCTTGAATAGCTTTCAATTTGCGATCCGTGTCTGCCTGATTCTTTACAATCATCTGCAAGTATTCCTCTGTTGTAGGCCGCGGATTCTCCTCAATTACACCCGACGTCAACAGCAACAGCAACACTGTCCAGCAATCACTCAAAATTGCGCATTGCTCCTAAGGCTTTCTTTACTTCCTCCTTCGTTACTGGCGGGATGTCCCATTGCTGTGCTCGACTGCCTCCCTCAGATGATCACATTCGCTACTGTATAGATTTGTGTAGAACTCTTCAGCTAATTCAACTATCTTATCCATATTGCTGATGACATTGCCCTGTTTGTCGTTTAGCGCATGCATCTGGTTTTTCAAGGAGAGGGCTGAGTCGGGCTGGTTGGTTCATGTTGAATGGTACGGCAAAACAGCGCTGACGGACGGTACGGAAGAAGATGAGATAAACACATGCGCTGAACTAACAACCAAATGGTTTATTGCGAAAGAGGGGTGCAATATAAAGCATATTGTCACGTTTTTGTGACGGCAGTCCAGCGGTCAGGAAGACACCAGAAATACTTGCAAACGAAGCTCTTTATTAGGGCTGACTTGCGCCCGCAAAAGAACTAAATCACTCGGTGGCGGCGTAAGCAACAAGCGTGCTCGTCAATCGTCGATCTACGAAATGCCCGCTGATCGTGGCATCGTTCAATTTAAAGCCGGCAAGGAAACTTCGAGATAACAGGTCGAGATCATCTAGAGTAATCTAGAAACACGTAGATGCAGCTGTTCATGGCTGTGAACAATCGAGATAAGTCCGGTCGCTTCTCGCGTCACGAACAGAAATGATAACACCCCTTTTCTGCGGCCTTGCCCGAACGAACGAACACTACAATGATACGTGGCAATATGCTTTATATTGCTTCTATGCTTTATATTGCACCCCTCTTCCGCAATAAACCATTTGGTTGTTAGTTCAGCGCATGTGTTTGTCTCATCTTATTCCGTCCCGTCCGTCAGCGCTGTTTTGCCGTACCATTCATCTGGTTTTTACCTATGCCCAGTTTTCTCCTCACTGATTTTAGGCTACCTCCATTCCTTAGAGCATGCTCGAATTTCTCCATGTTAAACTTTCTTATGTCGGCTACCTTGCGCTTATTTATTAACTTAGATAGCTCTGCTAGTTCTATCCTGTCTGTGGAGTTAGACGTCCTCATACTTTGACGTTTCTTAATCAGAGCTTTAGTCTCCTGAGATAGCTTGTTGGTATCCTGTCGAACCATCCTACCACCTACTTCTGCGGCGCACTCTGTAACGATAGCTGTAAGATCATCATTCATTGTTTCAACACTACGGTCGTCTTCTTCAGTTAAAGCGGAAAATCTGTTTTGCAGCGACATTCTGAATTCCTCTACCTTCCCTCCTAATGCTAACTCATTAATAGCCTTTCGCTTCACCAGTTTCCTCCGTTCCCTCTTCAAATCTAAGCTAATACGAGACCTTACCATTCTGTGGTCGCTGCAACGGACCTTACCGAGGACATCCACATCCTCTACAATGCCAGGGTGTGAACACAGTATGAAGTCTATTTCATTTTTAGTCTCACCATTGGGGCTCTTCCACGTCCACTTCATGTTCGCTCGTTTGCGGAAGAAGGTATTCATATTCCGTAAATTATTTCTATCTGCGAACTCTACTAATAACTCTCCCCTACTGTTCCTAGAACCTCTGCCATAGTCACCTACCGCCTTGTCTCCAGCCTGCTTTTTACCTACCTTTGCATTAAAGTCGCCCATCGATACAGTGTACTGTGATTTTACTTTGGTCATTGCCGATTCCACATCCTCATAGAAGCTTTCAACTATCTGGTCATCATGGCTTGATGTAGGCGCGTAGGCCTGCACCACCTTCAGCTTGTACCTCTTATTAAGCATAATTACGATAGCTGCCACTCTCTCGTTAATACTGTAAAACTCCTCGATGTTGCCAGCTATATCCTGATTAATGAGGAATCCCACACCTAGTTCTCGCCTATCTGCTAATCCACGATAGCACAGTACATGCCCGCCCTTTAGTACTGTATACGCCTCATCTGTCCTCCTAACTATCCATGTTAAAACAGCGCGGAAAAAACACGAGGACGGAACAAACACGACAACACGAGCGCTGACTTTCAACTGACGATTTATTACGTACATGTGTACATATATAGCATTCCCGCCAAACACTAAACAGAACAAAAAAAAACAGTGCAGTAGAGGCATATCACATTGAGAAAGGGGGTACAGCATGCATTAGTAAGCCCTCATTATCACTGGCTAACCGCGAAATCACCTTTTTGGAGCATGCATTTGTAGATATGTAGATTTAATATTTTCAGTGATGATGCAGTGTTTTTTTTGTTCTGTTTAGTGTTTGGCGGGAATGCTATATATGTACACATGTGCGTAATAAATCGTCAGTTGAAAGTCAGCGCTCGTGTTGTTGTGTTTGTTCCGTCCTCGTGTTTTTCCGCGCTGTTTTACCATGGATAGTAATACCCAACTTGCCCACCTTTCTGTACTTCTAAATCCCATTTAATACCGGCTAATTCCTCCAGCAGCACTGCTAAGCTAGCCTCATTTGATAAGGCTCTTGCGTTAAACGTTGCCAGGTTCAGTTTCCAATGGCGGCCTGTCCGGAGCCAGAGATTCTTAGCACCCTCCGCTGCGTCACAGATCTGAACGCCGCCTTAGTCAGTTGCTCCGCAGCCGCTGGGGACCGAGGGCCGAGTGTTAAATGGTTTGTTCGTAGAAGGTTGTGGCCAAGTACTACACCAGGGTGGCCAAATTCTGTTCTGATGAGGAAGTGCGTTGTCGGTTCTGGTCACCGTAATCAGGACGCACTCCAAGCCTGGTTATGCAATTCCATCGACACCCGGAGTTTTTTTTTTATCCGGGGGAGAATTGCGTGGCACCGGGATTCGAACCCCGGTCCTCTTGCACGCGAGGCGGATGCTCTACCTCTACGCCATCGCTGCTCCTTGTCATTAGGCTGTGGAAACTGCGATCGCTGCCGTCTTCTGGGGGTCTGGGCGAACTCCATCCTTGCTTACGACGTGAGCAAGGAACAGCAGCTCCTCGTAGGCGAAGTGGCACTTCTCTGGTTTCAGGGTCAGGCCTGAAGACTTGATTGTTTCTAGCACTATCCGAAGCCTTCTGAGGTGGTCTTCAAAGCTTGAGGAGAAGACAACAACGTCATCTAAGTAGACTAGGCAAATCTGCCACTTCAAGCCTGCGAGCACCGTATCCATTACTCGCTGGAACGTCGCTGGGGCAGAGCAGAGGCCGAATGGCATCCCCTTGAACTCGAAGAGTCCGTCTGGCGTGATGAACGCAGTCTTTTCGCGATCTCTTTCGTCGACTTCAATTTGCCAGTAGCCGCTCTTCAGGTCCATCGATGAGAAGTACTTAGCGTTGCACAGCCGGTCCAATGTATCGTTGATGCAGGGGAGGGGATAGACGTCCTTCTTCGTAATGGTGTTCAAGCGGCGGTAATCGACGCAAAAGCGAAGGGTGCCGTCTTTCTTTTTCACTAGGACGACTGGTGCTGCCCAGGGGCTCCTTGATGGCTGGATAACGTCGTCACGAAGCATTTCCTCAACTTGCTTGCGGATAGCTTGGCGTTCTAGCGGCGATACGCGGTAGGGGCTCTGTCGCAGTGGTCGGGCGTGTTCGTCTGTGACAATGCAGTGTTTGGCAAGCCTGGTTCATAGCACATTCGATGCTGATGAGAAGCAATCGCTGTACGTTTGAAGTAGACTGCGTATTTGGTCTTGTCTGCTCCGTGGTAATGCTGGGTGTATATCAAACGTTGGTTGATGGCGTTGATCACATGGTTTTACGGGTTCCTCGGGTAGGGCAAATATGTCTCTGATGTCTGCCAGCTCGTCGAGGAAAGCGATCGTCGTACCTTTGTTTAGATGCCGGTATTTCTTCGGTGAAGTTGGTTAGCAGCACCTGGGCTTGGCCATTTCGGATTTGGGCGACCCCCCAGCGACGCCCAGTCCTCGAACCAGGAGTAGCTGGGTGTTCTCCTCGATGACGCCTTCGGCAGTTTCGATGTCTCCAGTACCTATGCAGGCGACCACACTTGATCGGGGCGGCACGCTCAATGCTTCGTCGAGGACGTTTAAGTCAACGGGATGAGTCGCTGTCGTCGCTGCAGATATGGCTTTGTCCGTGGGAAGCTTGATCGACTTAGATCGAAGGTCGATGATCGCTCGATGTTCATTCAGGAAGTCCATTTCCAAAATCACGTCTCGCGAGCATTGCTGTAGGATCAGGAAGGTTGTCGCATAGGTTCTACCGTTTACAGTAACTCTCGCGGTGCAGCGTCCTGAGGGCGTAATCAGGTTGCCACCTGCGGTGCGGATCAGCGGGCCATCCCAAGTTGTTGTTACCTTCCTGAGTCGGACAGCAAGTGGGCCGTTCATGACAGAGTAGTCAGCTCCCGTGTCGACCAAGGCAGTAACAGCGTGACCGTCGACCGCAACTTCAAGGTCACTTGTTCGCGTTTTAGTATTGTACGTTGTCTTCGGTGTCCAATCTCGGCTTCTTCGAGTAGTGAGGCTGCTGTGGGCGTACTCCGATGTTACTTCACTGGGCAGCGGTAAAAGCTTCAAGTCTGGCCGCGTCGTCGTCGTCGTCGGTGTTGTCGTCGGTGTTGTCGTCGGTGTTGTGGCATGGTCTTGCGTTTTTCTCGGTGGAGGATCTTTGATCTTGCGCTCAGAAGCAGCCTCACTTCCAGAGGCTGCTTTATTCAGTTTAACCTTCGGGGGCTGGGGGAGCGTCCACGCATCGTGTAACCTCGGCTAGGAGATACAAAGCGCGGTGAAGATGGTGATAGGCGGCTCGGCGATGAGCATCCTTCCCGACGCCTAAACTCCTCGATTTCGGCTGGTCGCTGGCCGGGTCGGGGTCGTGGAGCGTCGTAAGAGAACCCTCGGATGCCCAGTCGTCTGTATGGGCAGTGTCGGAGGACGTGACCGGCTTCGCCACAGTGGAAGCATAGTGGCCGGCGCTGGTCGGGAGTTCTCCACTCGTCGCATTTCCTCGGCTGTGTGCGACGCTCGTAGGACGGGCGGGTTGGGGCGAGGCTCCAGAGGCTGCGTGGTGGTCGGTGTCACACCCAATGCCTGTTGCACCTCGTCCCGGATGACGTCGGTGAGCGAAGTGAGGTGCGGCTGCGTTCATGTTGGCAGCAATCGTCGGAGCTCTTCTCGCACAATTTCACGTATAACCTGCCGCAGGTTATCGTTGTTAGCTGTGTCCATGCAGCTTGCTGACAAAAAGCGCTGCTAGCGGTCATACTGGCGGGCTCTGGCATCAAGCGTTTTTTCCATGGTGGATGCCTCTTCGACGAATTCCGCGACAGTTTTGGGTGGGTTCCGTACGAGGCCTGCAAAGAGTTGCTCTTTAACTCCTCGCATAAGCAGCTTTAGTTTTTCTTCTTGTTTCATGTTTGCGTCGGCGCGCCGGAAGAGGTGCTTCATCTCCTCAGTGTACATTGCGACGGTCTCGTTTGGATGTTGTATGCGAGACTGCAGCAGCTGCTGGGATCTCTCCTTTCGCACCACGTTCGTGAAGATCTTCAGAAGCTGCTCCTTGAAGGTTTCCGAGTTCATGAGGCTAGCTTCCTCATTCTCAAACCATATTCTTGCTGGTCCCTCAAAGGCGAAAAAGACGTACCTAAGTTTCGGGGCATCGTCCCAGTTGTTGAAGATAGCCACACGGTCGAACTGCTCCAGCCATTCTTCGGGGTCGGCGCCAGGCGAAGCGTCGAAGGTTGGCGGCACCCGGGGCTGCTGCAAAATGATTGGAGTGGTCGTCTGGGGCAAGCTCATGGTGGACGTTGCTACTTGCTTTCGCTTCCGAGTAGGGTCCGGCAGAATCCCGAACTCAGGTGCGTCCCCTAGCAGACGTCGGCTTGCGCGGTGGACTGGACTCAGGTCCTGCGATGAATGACTCAGAGGGCTGGCGTCACGACTTGTAGGGGGTGTCCGGCACATGGAAGGCTTCCCAACACCTCCACCAGATGTCACGTTGTAGTGACGGCAGTCGAGCGGTCAGGAAGACACCAAGAATACTTGAAAACGAGGCTCTTTATTTGGGCTGACTTGCGCCCGCAAAAGAACTGAATAACTCGGCAGCGGCGTAGAAAGAGAAGTTTATTTTCAACTAATGTCAACAAAAATGCAAAGCAAAACTGCTGAACTCAATGCTCTGATCAGTCAAGCACATGCGCAGTGACGCAGCACTGAGCACGTCAGTAAGGCAGTAAGAAAGCCGACACTCGACCGCCGCGCAGGACGATAAAGTATGTCGACCATTTGCGCAAGAACTCAGCCTCACTCATTGTCAGTGCGTCCACGCATGCTTGCTCAAAGAGGCGCGTGCGGAGGCGCTGCAACATTGGAAACATTGCTCTTTGCGGACGCCCATTTAAGGAAGCCGCTCCACGCTGCCGCCACAAAACGAACATGCCGACACACAAGAGCATATTTGTAAACAGTTCGCGTGAACTAGAGCGCGCTTCGAGGCGGATTGCGTAAGCAACAAACGTGCTCGTCAGTCGTCGAACTACGAATGTCCGCCGCTCGCGGCATCGCTCAATTTAAAGCTGGCAAGGAAACTTCCAGATAACAGGACAAGATCATCTACAGTAATCTGGAAAAACCTAGATGCAGCCCTTCATGGGTGCGATCAATCGAGATTAGTCTGGTCGCTTCTCGCGTCACGAACAAAAGTGATAACAACCCTTTCCTGCAGCCTTGAGCATGAACGAACAAACACTACAATGATACGTGGCAATATTCCGCCGAAGTTAAAAGTGCGCGCTTAATAACGCTGGTCGGCGAAACCTAGATGCTGTGATATAGGCTGTAGCCGGGATGATGGGCAACACGGGGCCGCCTAGCGAAGCCATTGCGAGGTTATCAGCGACCATATTTACTGGGCGCATTTGTTTTTCAGTCCCGGACTGTCCGGGACTACTTGCGGACTCGAGTCCGGTATTTGTTTTTCTCGGGCAGCCCGAAAGCTCCGCCCACCTGCTTGCATCGCCATAGCAACGCGTTCGTTTTTAGCCTATGGCAGTCCGCGGGCTGCTTGGGGCTGCTGAAGGCAGCAGACGATAGCTGCGCGCCGCGCTGGCAACCATATGTGCATTTTGAGTGCTTTTCGTGTTCCTGGAGGTCGATATCATGCGTTAAACCTTCACATGAGCTCCGTAGCTCCTCTCTGAGCCATCGCAAGACTTTTTGTTCTTGCATCTTCGTTTATTTTCTTGAAATCCACCGCACACGGACGCGCGTTCGGAGCTGCGAGCGCGTATTGTTTGCTCGTGTCGTCAAGAGGTTCTTGTTCGCTTGTTTTGCTACATGCTGTCTGTACGCTTACCTGAAAGCATCGCAGGTGAACCACTCGTATACTGGAGCAGCAATAGAGCTTGTTGTCAACATTTTTGCGGAGGCTTTCGTCTATCCGCCTTTCCGCAACGAGTTGGGCTACTTTGTGCGAACTTCGCCGCAAGCAGTAGCGGCGAGCATACCTCCGAAGCTGAGTTCTGTAATGCACCTACGCTAAGCTGACAGTACAGTCTTTAAATCGACTCAGTATCATGATCGAGCGCACGGCGTTGCTTCGGCGTCGTAGTGGCCGTGGCTTGCATCGTCTGCTAGCAGATGACAGCGTCCTTGTACGGTAACCGAGGGGGAGCCCGGCTCTGGCGCCGTGTTCGAAAGCAGCCTATGGCAAGTAGGTCATGTGACCATGACGCTTTTCCTGTCCGAGCGGAAGCCGAGACCTGCCAGCAAGTAGTCCGGGACTGGAAAAACAAATGCGGCCACTGTCACGCTGCTGTGACCGGGTACCCATATCTAATAAACAAGGCTCAAATGCGAAGGAAGAAGCGACAACAAGGAAGTTCCGAACAACTTCCAAATTCACTTCGAACAAGCTCCTATAACTCGTGTCAGCTCTACAATGTTCCTTGGAGTCATTTTTGAAGAACATTTACTCTGGACAGATCATGTAAACTACGTTTGCACTAAAATGGCTCGCTCTGTTGGTATCCTAAATAAATTTCGCGCAATACTGCCTCGAAAATTCAAACTACAAATTTATTTCTCTCTAGTCTTTTCGCATGTACAATATTGTTTGTTGATCTGGGGAACGACTACCTCAACCAATCTTGTGAAAGTACTTACTTTACAAAAAAGAGCTGTACGAGCGACTGATAATTTACATTACAGTGAGAGCACAGGTACTTCCTTCCTCAACCATAGACTGCTAACCATCACGGCGGCTTACCACAAGAAGCTTGCTGTTTATATCAGAAACCTTGTGAAAGGAAACCGGCAGACTTTCGAGAGCACATATTTAATTGCCCAAACAGCATACAGTCTTAGGCACCCTCAATACCATGCATCAAAATCCCGTACAAACTATGGGTTCCAAAAACTAACTCACATAATTCCTCATACATTAAGCACCTATCCATATTTAACAGAATTGTCGCTACAAAATATGTCCGAGGTCAGGTTTAGGAAAACTGTTCATGAATATTTTTGTTATAGCTAGTTGTGGTGTGTTTCTACCTAATCAGTTTTTGTCTTTGTTATGTTTTGATCTTAGTTTGTTGTGCTTAGCTCTATGCATGCTTGATCTCTGTTTCGTTGTCGATATATCCGCTGCTTTTCTAGTTTCTGTTACTTATGGAAACTTTGTACCATTGCCAAGTGCCACTTTGTTTTGTTTTTTTTTTACATGGGGATGGCAGGCCTCTGTCAGGCGCTACTAGGCGCCTTTAGCTTGCTCTCCCTTGTTTGCAGTCTCTGTACTGGCCAAACAAAACCAATAAATGAAATGAAATGAAAGAAATGCTTAAAGCGGGACAGTCAACATGCGGACGGACACAAACATAAAGAATCGGTAATGACTGCCACTGCCTAACTTGAGCAGAGCAAGTACTGCTGCCAGAAACTCTGCTTGAAAAATAGGGGTGAAATCCGGAAGGCGCAGCGAAAAGGACGGCTAAACTCGGACAGAAAATCCCCACACCTGCCTTTTCGTTGCGTTGAGAGGCGTCGGTTGCTATTGCAATTTTTTGTAGATGGGTGTGGTAAATGATCTTCTAACAGTCCATTTAGAATACGGGGTGGTAAAAGTTTGCGCCTTGTGGGAAAGTGTCGAAAACAGCGTGTACAGAGGGCCAACTGCTCAGTGCAGGAAGGATGTCATAAATTTGCGCGTTCAAGTAGTCTTTGCACCAACACAACCGGTGGGGTATGAAACGAGGCCAGTGGGCACCAAAAAAGGAGGTCGGCTGGCAACAGAAAATGCTTTGCGAACGGTGAAAATGGGATTCATAGATTTTGAGGAAAGTCTGCACAGTTAGATAGTTAAGTCGGGATAAGAGAGGGGGATGCGGGCTTCAAGGTACAGCACATTGGTAGCCACAAATTTGGGGACGCCAAGGCAACACCTACCTCTTCGAAAGAATGAGAGGACAAAGTTTGTATCTAGCCCAGCCTGAAAACAACACAGAGCCAAATTCTATAATGGGCCTTACATACATTATGTAAATCATTAGTAGCAAATCCCTGCGCATACCGTACATGGAACTGCATAACCTACGTAACATGCCTACGGCACAAACCCCTTTGACAGCGACATGTTCAGTACGAGGCCGCCAGGTGAGTTTGCCGTCATAAGTGACGACTATGTATATTTTAGGGATTGAACCTGATGGCTTGGTTGAAATTTACATCTACGAGAGACCAGAACAGGATCCTGTAGAGGAAAAACAAGGATGGCGCACTTGTTAACATTTAACGTCAGGTGTAAACTGCTCAACCAGTGCTCAAAAGTACTCAGATATGATTGCAAGTGATCACAGAGGGAATGTATATCAGGCGCAGCCGCAAAAAACGCAATGTCGTCCGCATACACGTAAGTGCGAACATGGTGATGTAGATGAATGGAGCTCAGAAGAATATTAAACAGCACAGGCGAAAGGAAAGCTCCTTGCGGAACACCTCTCGTCTGTTTGTTCCTCTTGGAATGAACACCATTATGGACACAGAAGAATTCCCTGCTATAGAGAAATGCGGATATCCAAGCAACTAAATGTTCTGTAAATTGAACGGACTGTATCCTATGTATTAGGATGGAATGCTCTACACTGTCTTAGACTTTAGGGACGTCCAACGTAACCAAAGCATCGTACAGGCGTTGACGACGAGCAAGGAGAGTACGACTCTCAAGATCTACTTGTGCATTACATTTCGAACATCTTGGCCGGAAGCCGAGTTGACACGGGCTGAGAATAGTTCTGCGGTCCACGAAGGCAGAAACACGAATAAGTAACACCCTTCCTCTTAATTTTACCACGTTTAATGCTAAAGAAATAGGCCCAATATTTTCCAATTCATAGCCACAACCCTGGTTTCTAAGTAAAGGGATCACCCTGGCCAGCTTCCACTCAGAAGGTATCCAAGCGAGTTCGATAGAATAGTTGACTTGGTGTAACAAGTAGTCGGGAGACTCCTCAAATAGAATCTTGAGCATCTTTGAAGTGACACCGGGAGTAGCAGCTGGCAATCTCTCAACTTAAGAAAGCTCCGATAGATTAACTTTAGACAAATAATTACTCGGCGTCACTAGCGCAAACCACATAGGACGTAAAGGTAGTAGACAAGCGAACTGCTTATTCAGGCCCGTGGCAATTGATTAAACCGCCACGATATCTTCGTTAGGTGACATAACTAGTGATTGCAAATTACGAGAGGACAGTACCTGCTTTCTAGACCGTAGAAAGCCAAACAGTGCGCGTCGGTTCCCTGACTTTTAAAGATAATCGAAATGTTCTGAGTCATTTTTGTCTTTGGCGCTAAAAACTGTGCGTTTAAATGTGGCTGCTACGAATTTATAATAATTCCAGTTATTTGGGCATTGGGGATAAAGAAGCTTTTTCCATGCTGCCTTCCTCCGCCTGTGATTTCTCGTACAGTGCGCATTCAACACCAATGATTAGAAAAATTCCCTTTTGATGGCCACACCAGGAACTCCGACTTTTTACGGCATTCCCCTGTAGCCAGGCATTAGCTTGTTCATCCTCGGCGATGTTAGGAGCTGACGCAAGGGCAGCGCGCGACGTCACCTGAAATGTGACATACATGTAGTTTGCATGCGACCGCAGCGGACAAGACGCAGGATTTAGAGGACATATGATATCAAAACGAATAGGTATATGGTCCCTCGAGGTGCCCCAATCATCAGTCGACCAATTCGTTGCGCCAATTCCTGGATTGGTGAATGTAAGGTCTAAAACAGATTTTGACTGAGTGCGAAGGTAAGTGGCTGGTCCTGAATTTGAACTCATAAAACTGTTATCAGAAACCTAGTCCCAAAGGCGCTTCCCATATAGGTTTGTCCGATAGCCCTACGACACATGGTGTGAATTGAAATTGCCAGCCATGAGAACTGGAATTCTACAGTTAGCGATAAGCAAGTCCAGCGGTCTAGCATCCTGTACTCCATAAGGGAAATAAGCATTTACTGATGAAAATGGAGAGCACCCAGGAAGAACAAAGTCTAGTGCCAATATCTCACAGTAAGGGCACATTTGCTGAAAAGATACCTTAGGCCTGTGGTAAAATTTTGAACAGACTAAAGTATGCAAACCGCCTCATCGTGAATGGCGGTATAGACCAAATGAACGATAATTTTTGAAATGAAAATTCTTGTTGAATTATGACATCCGGATTAAGCTGGGAAGAAATGCAATGTGACTCTGTTGAATCTGTAAGAATAGAGCGGCAGTTCCACTGTAAAACTCACAACCACGCCGCTATGGCTGCGAAAGCCTAGGAGTAGCAACTGCCTGCTCTAGAATGGTGTCCTTAGCCTTAGTGCCAAGCTGTGGCTTCTTTGATTTGGCCTGCGGACGCGGAGAAGCAGACGAATGAGACATAGGGGCTCGCTGCGCTTGAGAACCCACGCATCAGTCTCCATCATCTCAGAATCATAGATAATTCCAACGTCATTTGAAGTACCCGAGGCAGGTACAGTGCTAGAGGCAGTACGTTCCTGGGGCTTAGGTGCTTCAGATAGTGTAGAACGGATAAGAGGAGAGGGAATTACTGTCGAGAGAGAGGTCAAACCGGGCTACACGGCATTGGTAAGCTGAGTCGCGAGAACGGTAGTGAGGCATTCTGAAACACTTGCAACAATCCTCTCAACCATTTCAGTCATCGAAGCCTCCAGAGCAGACGCAGTTGCCTGAGATAGCTTCGAGTCTAACGATTACTTGACGAGCGGCATACCTGCATAAACGTAGGCCTGTTCCTTCACCTCTAAGATAGCGTCTCGGCGCAAACAGTGTTTCCTGTCGAGAATTTAAAGAATTTGAATCCCCTGCGCTCGAGAGGGACAGTTGGAGGAGTTTTCAGCGTGGGCACCACCGCAAAGGCAGCACTTCTAGTTCTGCGCAGAGCAGGTATTCGTGGCATGATCATCTCCACAATTACACAAGCTCAAGGTGAATTTGCAACCACAGGCGTTATGGCCATAGCTCCAGCAGTTTTTGCAATGCAGGCGCCTAGACGATAGTCTACCCGAAAAGTTAGAGGCCATGCCTTGATTTCACTGGGGCAGGACGTGCCGGCAAAGGTGGCAATTACAGATTCTGTGCACACCCGCATGTTTCCAACATCCCGGCTACTACAGCAGGGCAGAGCAAAGACACCTGCGGCGGACAGAAGATCAAGAATCTCTGCTGGAGTCAGGGAAGAGTCGACGCCTCGCACACTGCCTTTCGTTCAAGCGAGATGTGGAGAGATAAAGGAGCTTACCGGATGTGACGCAAAAAATTACGAGGAACTTTAGCGGCTAAAGTGGTGAAAGGCGAAAGCCTGAGAGCTGCATTCTGCTACGCGATTGTTCACTGCACATTTTGTTGGTGCATTAATTAACTGTCAATTAATGACGCTTAAGCTTCGCCTTTAGGAGTGGAACGTGACAGCGAGTTGTAGCGCTGCCACGGAGTCCAAGGAACGCCGCCACCCGTTCGGCGCGATGCGTTGCCCTTTGAACGCAACGCTTTTTGAGGAAAGTAAATGGGTCTGTAATTCCCTGTCATCTCGGTGGACACCTGAGCCGCACCCTACAGGAAGGGAGGAAGTGTGAGTGAAAGAAGAGGGGCCGTAATGAAGAAAATGCAAATTGTATTTCAGGAATCGAAATTACGCATTAACTGTCGCACATATCTCAGTAGACACTAGTGGAAAATTGTATTTGAGGAAAGGAAGTCGCGCAGTAACTGTCTCACATATTTCGGTGGACACCCGTCAAAATTCGCGCGCGGTGACGTCACGACAATTTGGACCAATCTGAAACGCAGACAAATACGCCTTGCTCGTTGGTAAATTGGTTTTTGAGGAAAGGAAATGTATCTGTCTCTCATAGCTCGGTGGACACCTAAACCTCGCCGTAACGGGAAGGGAGGAAGATGGGAGTGAAGGAAGACACCGTATTCACTAGACGCACCTTTGTTCATTCCAAACCATCCAGGTGGCATGGCCGAGTGGTAGCGTGCTCGACTCGCACTCCGGAGACCGGGGTTCGATTCCCAAGCTCGGCCAATTTCTTACTCGGTTTTATTTATCTGGTCTGACTAGAAAGGCTAATTCGACTAATTGGTTGAGTAAGCAATTAACTAAACTCAGTCAAACTTTCTTGGAGCATCACTATACGATCCCTTTAATTGGTTGCTTGGTTAGTAGCCAAAGTGCAATTGGCCCCTTTTGAAATTCGCGCACTATGACGTCACGACCGTTTCGACCAACCGAAAAGCGTGACATTTCTGTCGACAGCTCCTGCTTACAACGATGAGGCATTAAAGGCTTCCGCCTTAAAAAATGAGGAAACTAGATCACTAACGCAGGCGATATCTGATGATCTGCACAGAATCCCGCCGCGTCCAAACTGGCGGCCCTCAAAGACGGGCTCATAATTTGAAGTGGCTGACTGAAGCGCAGCCTGAACAACTCCAGGATTGGTCATCGTGATAGCGCCACCATCCTTAGGCACCAGCGCAACAGGGATGCTGCCGACGCCACTGTGCAAAAAAGCCTCCAACGGCAGGACATCAGGGCATAGGGAAGCCGACCAGGAGGATCTCCCCTGGCCGGGAGTCTGGGTAGACATACCCCGGGCTTACGGCCTCACCGTGTGCTTGGTGCCCACAAAACGACAAGCGCAAATTCGCAGAGAGAAAAGGCCACAAGCAACCACCTGAAACTCAACCGATCGTGCCCAGAATGGGTCCGAGGCCTCGTGGAACGCTGCACTCCGTCCCGCGCCGACTAATGTTTCGAAATCAGGTACCAACTTAGTTCGCGTGAGATGCGAGTTGAAGGTCAAACCATGAAAAAGAGAAAAAAAAATTGAATC
This sequence comes from Amblyomma mixtum, assembly GCF_055824585.1. NCBI lineage: Eukaryota > Metazoa > Arthropoda > Arachnida > Ixodida > Ixodidae > Amblyomma > Amblyomma mixtum. The sequence goes on from NC_143021.1 coordinate 42,153,180, forward strand.
TATATCCGTGACTGGGAGTCCAACCTGCGGCTGCGACAGATCTCCTTTAAGGGCTGCTCAGCGAGACAACTAGGCTCTCGCCGCTTTTTTTCCCTCTTGATCATGGTAATAATTACAATGGTGCGATGTTTTAAGTAGATACTACTTCACTTCACTTTAATACCTTAAAGACCCTCGTCAGAGGGTATTACATAAGGGGTGGGGCACACATAAATGAAAAACAGAATGACTAACAGATAAGTTGAAAGTTATACAAATATAAGATTATCACTGAGAAAGTACACGCTTGATTTCTTCGATGAACAATGATTGGCATGTGATAGCAGCAAGTTCTCGGGGAAGGCCGTTCCAGTCGTTCGCGGTCCGGGGGAAGAATGATGAAGAAAATGTAGTGGTGCGGGCGCGAGGTCGTGACACTTGCTGCTGATGGCCGGTGCGGAGGGAGATGCGTGGTGGTGGTGCGCAGATGCAGGGTTCCTGTCGTAGCTCAGAGTAAAAAAACTTGTGAAACAAACATAAACTAGCAATGTAGCGGCGATGAGCAAGGGTAGGTAGGCTGGACTGTGATTTGAGGGACGATATGCTGATATCAAAAGAATACGATGAATGAATGAATCTAGTTGCTCGGTCTTGAACTGCTTCAATTGAATTACAGAGATATGCTTGCTTTGGAGACCAGATGGGAGATGCGTATTCTAATTTTGATCTGACTAATGATTTGTATGCGAGGAGCTTGACATGCTGAGGTGCAGAGCGTAGGTGACCCTTTAAGAATCCTAGTGTTCTGTTGGCGGATGATATGATGTTTGAAATATGCGTATTCCATGTAAGATCATGACAAATATGGACACCAAGGTATTTGTATGATTGGACAAGATCGAGAGTAACGTTAGATATGCTGTATTGGAACCGAAGAGGGTAACGGCGACGATGGAACGACATCAGCACACAGTGGGACATCAGCACACAAGCCACGAAGCACGTGAAAAAAGTGGATTCGGAGCACATAGCGAATACATCATAGCACGACACATCTAAGCAAAAGAGAGCTAGAATAAAGGCAATGAACAACACAGCACTGAGAGTGAGTACTACTCCGGTTCATACTCGGTTTGTGCATACAATTCTTTTAGGTGTACAATCATTCTGCAGAAATCGTCTTTGGCAGACGCAACAGATTCACAATGTCGGTCCATCATGCGTGTTTCTCAGCCATAGGCTCTGTAATTTAATTAAAAATAACATATCCAAGGGCTCATCAACAAATTGTAGTGCAGTGAGAAATCGTTCGGAATGCGGAGTCCAATTAAGTCTTTTTTTCAATGTCCGTTGCATGATGTCCCAGTAGAGTATCGCACCTTTACAATGGATGAAACAAACGCCAATCGTTTCAGGAGCATCACCAAGGCGACAGTTCACCGTAGACATGAAATTCCCCTTTTTCTCTAGCCATTTTGTAAATGGTAATGTCTCAGTGTGTAGCGTAAATAAAAACGTTATTCTACATGGTGAGAGGGTCATTTTACGTACTATCCTGAGTACGTCATGTCCCAGTAAAACAAAATACACACAGCGATACATTAACGGAGGAAAGAGCATATAGATCAAGTCCTTGTACAACCGTTTCCTCGACACCGAAAAAAGGAGCTCAGGAGAAAAACGAACAAGTATGAAACGTGCAGACAAATATACCTCATGCATGAATCCTTACAAACACGGACGATCAGAAGCATCATAAGACACAATCATCATCATCAGCCTGACTACGCCCACCGCAAGGCAAAGATCTCTCTCATGTCTCTCCAATTAACCCTCCAGAAAAGGTTTGTAGCGCCGAAACAGACAACACACAGAAAGCTAGGCGGGACAGGCGCAACTTCCAACTCCGTGTCACGTCTAGCTTTGTGTGTGTTGTCTGTTTCGGCGCTACAACCCTTTTCTGGAAACATGCACCAACTAGCCCCCAAACAAGTATTACCCAATTAACCCTCTCCTCTGCTAGTTGCGGTCACCGTATCCTCGCAAACTTCTTAATCTCATCCGCCCACCTGCAATATGCAATGTTGACATGTTGGTCGAACAATTTTATAAAATTGTGCATGACTGTCTGTGTAAGTTCGTCCCCAAGAAATGTGTCAAGAGAAACCCCACGCATATATGGTACAACAGGGAAATCATCCAACTTATACGCCGCATAAAGAGGCTTCGCAACCGGTGTAAATCACGGCATAAAAGTGATGCTGGGCTTCTTGTTTCCTTGAAAACGACTCTGCGAACTAAAATGCACGAAGCTAAGAAATTTTATTATGAGAACACGCTAACAACATTTATGAAATGCAACCCATCCAAATTCTGGAAAACAATTACTCCGTCCGGTCGCTGTTCTTCATCATTTGTTGTTAATGATAAACCATGTTCTAACCCTTGAGTTATCTCCGAAGCTTTTAACAATTACTTTAGATCGGTATTTGAGAGTGACAATGGCACTACACCAACATTTAGTTTAGTCACTGAATTTCCGTCCTTCCCGAAGTTGGATATAACATACAATAGAGTTCTTAATCTACTGTTACAAATTGACACGACGAAAAGCGCTGGAGCCGATGGTATACCCAATATGTTTCTAAAAAAGTATCCTGAGTGGTGTGCCCGCTACCTGACTGTGATCTTCCAAAAGTCCCTCCTATCCGAAACCGTTCCACTAGTCTGGAAAATAGGTAATTTAGTACCAGTATTTAAGTCCGGTAATAAACAATGCCTCTCCAATTATAGACCAATTTCCTTATTGTGTACTTGTTGCAAGGTATTAGAGCACATTATTCATAAACATATTGTGTCGTACTTGTCTAACAACAATCTTCTCTGTAATAATCAGCATGGTTTCCGGGCTGGGTTCTCCACACTCACGCAGTTAATTGAATTCTCACACGACATTGCATCATGCTTAAATAACCGCGGTCAGCTGGACGCCATTTTTATCGACTACTCCAAAGCATTCGATTTGGTTTCTCATAGTAAACTCATTACTAAACTTGGCGCTTTTCTCGAAGGAACTCACGGCGTTCCACTACTAGGCTTGATCAAGGACTATTTACGCTTAAGATCCCAGTTTCTCACCTTCAATCACTCTCAATCAGCGTATGTCTCTGTAACATCTGCACTCTAAGAACTGCTACTCCTGCATTAAGAGTAAAAGAGCCTCGCTACTCCTGCAGGTCTCAATCTACTCTCTCTACAAACGAGAAAGAGTGAAAGGTCCTGTTCACTCCTCTTGACAAAAGAGTAAAATGGCATTTCCACTCCTGCATACCCCAAGGTACTCCTCCGCCCTTACGGCCATACAATCGTAAGGGCGCGCTAGCTTCTCGGGGCCGGCCTGCCAGCCTGGATGCCGGCGTCAGAAAAATGCACTGGTATTGTTTGTTCACGACCAAAGCTCTGGGATAGAGTATCATTAGCCAATGTCGAGTTGTTGGTAGAAGCGATAACAGCCATACAAATTTCCTCCCATAGCCGCTTTGCTGCTGCTCTGGAGTTCGCCTGGCCTCTGCTATAGCTCCGCTCCTGAAGGGGTCGCGGAAACCGAGCATATATTTATTTCCCTATGACGCGGGGTTCAGAGTAAAACGGTGCCGAGGGTAGCACCTAAGTGCTGGCCAGTTTCGAAGCGCATTCAGCTACAGCATCTATGTGAAATCGGCTAGGTTTAGCGACGACAAGGGCAGCCAGCGAGCAGCGCACAGTTCGTCGCCCGGCGCGATCGCGGGCGGCGTCGTTGCCAAAAGCTCGGCTCGCTCAATGATTCGCTCCGTAGCTTGCGAATCGCGCACGCAAGGCTGGAAAATCGAGCAGCGACTGGCCTGCGATTGAGCGAGCCTTTATGCCCACGTTTGCAGCACAGGTGAACAAATTTAGCACACATGTATGCATGGAATATCGGCTGCGTTGCGGCGATTCTTAAGCTCGTCCTCGACGCCATCATCACCGTTCGGGTGGACCCGAACATATCTTTATTTCACTACGAGACATAGTTCACAATAAAACGTACTTACAATGCAAAGAGTAGCACCTCAGCGCTAGCCAGTTTCAAAGCGCTCTCAGCTCTGGCATCGAAGTGAAACCTCCTAGGCTTAGCTACGAATACGGCAGCCAGGGAGCAGGCCGAAGCTCGTCGCGCGGCGCGCTCGCGAGCAGCGTCATAGCTGAAAGCTCGGCTCGCTCAAAGATTGGCTCAGAAACTTGCGAATTGTACTCGCAAGGCTGGCAAATCGCGCAGCTAGCGGCTGGCCTGCGACTGAGCGCACGTTCGCAGTACAGGTGAACAACAATTAGCGCACGAATGCTTGGGATACCGGCTGCGTTGCGGCCACGTTAAGGCGATTCTTAAGCTCGTCCTCGACGCCATCGTCACCGTACGTGACACACAGGCTGAGAACTTGAATTCGAGTACGTGCTAAAGTAAGCTGCTCGTATTTCTCGGAACAATCTGAACTCGAAAAGACAGTTGCTTCTGTCGGCTTCCATGCATGTGGGCTCTTGCTAGTGAAAGTACACTCGAACAGGATGCGGCGAGTGCGGGCCGCTGTTGCATATAAGCTAAAGTGTGAAGCAAGTATCGTCGTAGTTCCGTAACGCAGTTGATATCACAGTAATCCGCTTGTACGGGCCACATTTAAGCTCTGTTTCATGTAGATCTCCGTCGACCATGCCAGTGTCGCGTAGAGTAATGCATCGCAGCTGCTCTTTGTCCTACCGCTCGCGTCGAACATATCCTTGATATGGACCAGTTTGCGATACGGTGCGTTTCTTTGCCTTTTTTGTCGCATTTAAGGGATTTTCGCTGCCGTCAATCGAAATTGCATTCCGTCAACAGCGTCGTCTGCGCCGTCGTCTGCTAGGACACCCGGGGATGGGATCACAGGATCGCAGCTTCTACAAACGACATGTCAGCAAAAGTATCTAAAAGCGCTTTGGTATTCGAATTTAATAAAGAAATAAAATGAAAAAATATAATTTGTTTTTGTTGCGAACACAATTCAAATATTAGTAATAAAAAAAGCGCATTTCTAGGTTTTTTCAAGGAAGCAAAACTGCAGCCGTCGTCAAGTTTTGTGTTATTTGGGTTTTCGTAGCATTGTTTGAGTGCTCGTGCGGTGGACGTGTATGAAGAACACAAGTGTGTTTTGGAAACCAACGACGAGAATTACGCCCTGTCAACACTGGTGATTTTGAACGGGTAAAGCCCTGAAGAAAGGTAGCGCTACGACTTCTTGTCATCTGGAGAGGCAACGAAGAAGAATTTGCGGTTTTGCTAAGCCTTGATGAGCCGTCTGAACGGTGAGTCCCGTGTACGTTTCTTTACTTCTGATCTCTATTCGCACGCGTTATTAGTGTGCGCCTATATATGGATGGCAGTGCAGGCAGTCTGCGTGCGGTTGCCTCAGCTATAATGCGTTAACGCCGATTCACACGACGGTCCGTTCGCCCGCGGCCCGCGCACTACGTATTCATGCGTCACCACATTGAGAGGCGCGCTGTCTGCCGCGGCAGCGGGCGAACGGAAAATCGTGTGAATCGGCCTTTACCAGAAAAGAACGGGCGTATAGGCCGCATGGCAACTGTTGCTCCATAGTCTCTATCTGCGTTTAGTACTCGGGTGCCGCGGTAAATAAAAATGCCACCAGTTATCACAACAGAGTTATGCGGTCGCTTGCTAGCGCTGCGAAAAACAACAGACAATGTTTACTACATTCCAATAGCATAGATTTGTGCTACATAGGAGAGGATGATGAGCGTGCAGTGCCACGTTAGAGAGCGCTCTTGCTAGGCCAGCTGCGGACAGACAAGGGAACTGACAACGGTCGAGTTGCCTCTCGGCTGGTGCCCGTCGGATTGATTTGTGCTACTTAGAAGATGACGATGAGCGGCAGTGCCGCGCGACAGAGCGCTCGCGCTAGGCCAGCTGCCAACAGACAGTGCTCAGTGTGTGTACTCGTGGGATTAGTGCTTACGCCTTAATATTTGTCGTACAATTTTTTCGGGGACGATGATCGCGTGTAAAAGGCTGGGGCATATCCCTTGCCTAGTCATTTGTAAATTTTTATCTGTGCTTCCCCATGGAACAGAATTTGACACAGTATTATGTCAAAGTTAGATCGTTCTTGTGCCTGCCCTGAGATGTAGGTGTCGATGCTTCCTCGCCTTCAGATTTTGAGAACTGTTTGGGATGCAACTGCGCACTTATTTAGGATTTCAAGCTTTTTGCTATATCCCTCGTTTGTGCGGCCCGCTTTCAAGTCGTTCGCTATGTCGGTGATGGTTTGTTATTGATTTTCACTTTCTCTTATTTATTCTTGGTTGACTGCCACCAGCTGTGCTGCCGGCGATTCTCCGCGCTCGGAACTATTCCCAGGCACGAGACCCTACCCACAGACCTCCCTGCACCACACTCACCAGTTTTCTTCGGTATTTTTTTCCCTTGCTCTTACTTGCATTGCCACTAGGCAGTTTTTATTTCTGTGCAGATTTGTTAAATGCAATACCAATTTTCGTTTCATGCTGTGATGTGAGATATCGTGCTTCTTGCTAATGAATGCATGCCTTTTCCATCCTCTCATCATTTGTGCAAAGCAGACGGGTCTACTGGTCGCTACGTTCAATTTAAAAATACCTTCGGTGCTGCTGCAAAGCACCCTAGTAGTAATAAAATCCTGTGCATGCTATATTCGAATAGTTACGCTCTTTTCATCATGCATAAAAATAGTGGTATTCCAGCCTGCTCATCTTTCTATGCGGGTGTGACAGTCATGTAAATCTACTGAAAAAATGTATATCGGTGCATCACATACAATCTGTTCATTTCTTTTGTCATGGGCCCTCTCATTGCTTTTTGTGTTCCTATGTTACTACCTTATTCTAATTTATGAAGCAGTAGACAATTTCTTCTCTTGTCATTTATTCTGATTCCGTGGCACGCGTTGGGGCTGCGGCCACTCCTCAGATAGATGACAGGTCGCAAACACAAGGAAAATCGAACATTTATCCAGGCATTTACAACTTGTAAAAACGCGGTGCTGCCGCAGTCGTGCAGCGCGGTAGAAGGAAGGAAAGAGTCACGAGTTACGTAACATGACACCTCCGGAGGGAGGTGTAAAGAGGGAGAAAGCACGCGGGCGAGAGGGAAGGCGCACGGGGAGAAGGAAGAGAAAGAGCGGGGAGGAGAGAAGTCCAGTGTTCGCAGATGAAGTTGGCGCCCGGGCGGGAAATTCAAACTGGACTCGGGACAGCACACTCCCCGTCTGGTTATACATATAACCACTATGTGATGTGTTCAGTCCTCACACGGAATAAGCAGGACTGTCTCAGTCACAGGACGGAGAAACGTCTTAATCACTCCCCGTGTCGCCGTCTTGATCTCGACCTTTCGCACCCTGCCGTCCACGCTCGCGATGGCGTTCACAATGAGTCCCATGGGCCACTCGTTGCGATGAATCTGGCTGTCTCTCAGGAGCACGAGGTCACCTGCCTTGAGATTCCGAGTTGTCCCCTGCCACTTCCGACGACTCTGCAGGGTGGTAAGGAACTCGCGTCGCCAACGGCACCAAAAGGTGTCGGCCAGCCACTGAACCTGCCGCCACTGTCGCCGATACACATTCTTTTCACCGAAGGCTGGTGGCACTGTGTTGCCGCCGACTTTCTGGGTCAGGAGTGTTGAAGGAGTCAGCACTTCCCAGCACTCGGGGTCCGTTGAGACAGGAACGAGGGGTCGGGAATTTATGATCCCCGAGACTTCCGCCAAGAAGGTTACCAATACTTCGTGAGTAAGGCGACGAGAGGTACTCTCAAGAAGCATGGAGTCCAAAATTCGCCGTGTGATTCCTATCATTCTTTCCCACACTCCTCCCATGTGAGAAGCATGAGGGGGGTTGAATACCCAAGTGCATCCTTGGTCTGACAGGAATGTTCCTAGCTTCTCGTGGTCTGGGCCACTGGTGTCCAGTTTTAGTTCTGAGCACGCTCCAACAAAGTTCGTACCACAATCGGACCTCAGCTGCTTTGCCGGGCCCCTTATGGCGAAGAATCTCCGGAGAGCATTAATAAAACTTGAGGTGTCCATGCTCTCGATCACTTCGATGTGAACAGCGCGGATACTCATGCAAGTGAAGAGCACGGCCCACCTTTTGCTGTTGGCCTCACCGCCTCTGGTCCGACGAGAAGCGACTTGCCACGGGCCAAATACATCTAATCCGACATAAGTGAAAGGCGGCTCGGTGCTTAGCCTTTCTGCAGGCAGGTCTGCCATCTTCTGCTGCAGCTGCCTTCCTCTGAGCTTGCAACACGTAACACAACTGTGTATGTATGAGGCGATGCTACGCTTAGCTCCGACGATCCAGAACCCAGCTGCCCTGACTGCTCCCTCAGTGAAATGGCGGCCTTGATGTTTTACCAGCTCGTGGTAATGCCGCACAATCAGGGTGGTGACGTGATGTCGTCCTGGCAAGATGATGGGCTTCCGCTCTAGCTGGTCGAAATGGTTTGCTCTGTCTAGTCGGCCACCAATTCTCAAAAGACCGTCGGAATCAACCCATGAGTCCAGTCTCCACAGAGGGCTTGACTTCGGAAGTCGCTTTCCTCGTTGCAAGCTTTTCAACTCTTCTGAAAAGGCTTCTTTCTGGACAGACAGAATAATGACTGCCTTCGCTCGGGCTAGGTGTTCTGTAGAAGGTCCTAGTTGTCGAGATGAGCTGTTATGCGGGCAGTCTGACACGTTGTGAGAGGTGCCCCGAAATTTGCTCACCAGCTGCACGAGCATTGCAACTGCGCGAGTCAGCTTAATCCAACTCGAGAAGCGCTCGAACCGCCTGCTGCCGAGTTCTTGCACGTCTACACTGGTTGCGAGAACGTTTGCCTGGGGCCGCACCTCCGTGTCAGAATCAGCATCGACCAAGTCGAACTTGCCCTTCAATACCCGCAAGCAGTGTTCTTGATGATACAAAAACTCCGGGCCTGTCAGCCAGGCCGATCCTGCCATTTGGGCTGCTGGCACAGACCTTGTTCCGAGGTCCGCAGGGTTCACGTCTGAAGGAACGTAGTGCCATTGCTCTGGCCGTGTAGAGCTCCTGATGCGTTCGACCCTGTTACTGACATACACATAAAACCTCCGAGTCTCATTATGTATGTAACCTAGGACCACCTTGCTGTCAGTGTAGAAATTTACAGCATCAAGCTCCATATCTATTTCACGACTGACGAGCTCTGCTAGCTCCACTGCCAACACCGCGCCGCACAGTTCAAGCCTTGGGATGGTGTGTTCCGGATGTGGTGCTAGCTTAGCCTTTCCTATGACGAACCCGACATGGCACGCACCATCTGGATATGTCACTCTGAGGTAAGCCACTGCAGCCACAGCCTTGGTTGATGCGTCGGAGAATATGTGCAGTTCCTTGCGCTGTGCGGTAGTGAGTGAGGCATGGGAATACGTGCGAGGTATGTCCAGCTGCTCGAGCAATTGCAAGGAGTCTTTCCACGTCTCCCACGCGGCCCTCTTGTCTTCAGGAAGTGGACAGTCCCAGTCGCATGTCCCAACGACCAGCTCTCGGAGGAGGGACTTCCCTTGAACGATGACTGGAGCAACAAACCCAAGTGGGTCGTACAGGCTATTCACCACTGACAAGACACCGCGTCGAGTGAATGGCTTCTCTTGGATTGGAGTCGTAAATGTGAAGACATCCTTCTTCAGGTTCCAAGAAACTCCCAGACTGCGTTGGATTGGCGGCGTGCCATTGCACAAGTCAAGATCCTTCAAATCCTTGGCACGGTCTTTTTCTGGAAATGCTTCCAACACTGTAGGGCAGTTAGAGGCTATTTTGTGGAGCTTGAGGTTTGACGCGGCCAACATCTGCTGTGTGCGGCGTATCAGGCTGATGGCTTCCTTGTCTGTAGAAAGAGACTTCAACCCATCGTCCACATAGAAATCCCTCTCGATGAACTGCCTGACGTCGCTGCCAAATTCTTCCTCTCCTTCTCGTGCTGTTCTCCGCAGCCCATAGGTTGCAACTGCTGGTGAAGGACTATTTCCAAACACATGAACCTTCATTCGATACTCCACCACGTCACTGTAGATGTTGTTGTTGCGGAACCACAGAAATCTCAGATAATTTCGGTGGTCGTCTCGTACCAGGAAGCAGTAGAACATGTGCTTTATGTCCACAGTTATGGCCACGGGTTCCTTCCGGAATCGGATGAGCACTCCGAGCAGGCTGTTGATCAAGTCTGGACCGGTAAGCAGCACACTGTTTAAAGACACGCCTTTGAACTGTGCACTGGAGTCGAATACAACTCGTGTTTCGCCGGGTTTTCGTGGGTGGCAAACACCAAAGATGGGGAGGTACCAACACTCTTCTCCTTCTCGAATTGGTGGAGCTTCCTCGGCATGGCCGTTTTTGAACATCTTGTCCATGAAGGCCGTGAACTGTTCCATCAGTTCTGGTTTTCTCTTCAAGGTCCGTTGGACAGCAGTGAGGCGTGACTCGGCCAAGCACTTGTTATTCGGAAGCCATGGCCTTGGAGAACGAAAGGGGAGAGGCGCTATCCAACTGTTGGATTCGTCCTTTGAGAACTCGTCGTCCATCAGCTTCAAGAACTTCCTGTCCTCGACAGAAAGGGAAGGTCTGTTGTCATCCTCCGTTGTCTGGAACAGCGTTTCAGCGATCTCATCGTCATAGCTGTGTTTCCTAGCAGCGTGCTGAGCTGGTTGGAAGCATTGTGTCGACCGCTGCATGGCAGTGAGCTTCTCCTTGACCAAGAAATGGTTCTCACATGGCTCGAAAAGGGAGGGACGTCCATTTTCGAGGACGTTTGTTTTGAGGTTGCTGACACAGTCCGGTGTGCGACTTCGACTTATGCAGACATTTCCTACGATGACCCATCCCAAATCCAGTTTCTGAGCAAATGGCGCATCAGCCGGTCCGTTGCGCTGTTGTCGAACCTTGTGTATTCTGAGGATGTCTCTCCCGAGGAGAAGTAGAATCTTGGCCTCAGGGTCCAAACAAGGAATGAATTTAGCAACAGCTCTGAGATGAGGGTGATGCAATGCCACTTCCGGTGTTGGGATCTCGGTCCTGTTGTTAGGCATTTCGTTGCATTCGATAAGCGTTGGCAACGGAAGCTTCACGGAGCCATGTATGTCTTCTATGAGAAAGCCAGACGCTCTTCTTCCTATTGCCTCCTTAGTTCCAGCACATGTCTTTAGTGTGTAGGGGGAACTGTGACCATTGAGTCCGAAAATGTCGAAGAACTCTGTTCTTGCAAGGGACCTGTTACTCTGGTCGTCTAAGATGGCATACATTTTTGCAGTCTTGTGAGGCTGAGTCGGATGACTGACTTTCACCAAGCAGATCTTAGAGCAGGATTTGACACCGTTGCTTTGACCGCAGACCTCTGTGCACTTGGATGACACCTGAAGTGCAAAATCCTTGTCTAGAATTGCATCTTCAGCATCGTTCTGAGCTACAGGAGGCCTGTGGCTGGCATTTCCAGCATGAAGCGCCGTGGCATGCCGATCGCTACCACAATCGTCACATTTGAGAACTGTTTTGCAGTCTTTTGCAAAGTGGTCTGTCGAAGCGCAGCACCTGTAGCATATCCCAAACTTTTTCAGCAAACATTTTCGTTCATCCAGCGGCTTTTCCCTGAATGCGCGACACTTCCGGAGGGGGTGAGGCTTCCTGTGCAGAGGACAATACTTGGCTGCATCATGCCACTTTAATGCGTTTGAGGGCGGATGGTCAGTGCTTGCTTCCACGTCCGTCATTTGCACTGAGATGGGTGCTCTTCTCGGGCTTCCATCCGATGCCCATCTGTCTGCTCTCGTGAGCCTTGAAGGGGTGCTGCTTGCGGAGCTGAGTTTGAAGCTAGGATCGTTTCTCGTTTTCGCTTGGTCCCTGATAAAGCTGGCAAAGAACGAGAAAGGGGGAAAGGCGACCTGATGATTCTGTTTGTACTTGGAGCCTTTCGCGATCCACATGTCTTGCAAGCGCTGGGGCAGCTTTTCTACAATGGGGTTTACCCCTCTTGCGGTGTCGAGATAGGAGAGCCCAGTCAGGTGAGGGTCACATTTTGCTGCCTCAACTTCAAGAAGGAGGTCTCCCAGCTCTCTCAATTTCTGGGTGTTTTTGTCGGTCAGTCTGGGGAAGTTCGAAATTCTTCGAAAGATGGCCTCTTCTATAATTTCTGGGCGACCATAGCATTCCTCAAGTCTTTCCCAAACTACCTTTAACCCGGCCTCTGGGCTGTCGACGTGCACGGAACGCAGCCTCTTCGCGTAGGTTGACGATTCGGTCCCAAGCCATTTCACGAGGAGGTCAAGTTCCTCGCTTGCCGTGACTTCGAGAGTCCGAGTCATTCCCTTGAACGTAGATTTCCACGACCGGTAGTTTTCAGGGCAGTCGTCGAACTTCGTAAGCGAGGTACTCACAAGGTCGCGCCGAATCAGATACTTTGCCATGGCGGTCAGTTCAGGGGCGTTAGCTTCATCTCCCTGCTGACTAGCAATGTTCTGCGTGATGCCTTGGTTGCGAGTGCTTGGTGTGCATGGAGCGCGGTCTTCAGGTGCTTCATTAGCGTTCTGACAGACGTAATGCTCCCCGCCGTCATGCTGCTGCGATTGCTGGCGCGAGCCGATGCGCACGTGAGCCTGGTCAAGCACGTAGTCAAAGGTACGTTGAGCGCGGTCTTCGGATGCCTCGGAGACAGTCCGACAGATGTGATGCTCCCCGCTGTGCTGATCTACGGCAGCCTCCAGGACGTCCGCTTGCGCTTCCGCGGCGGCCGCTTCTCTTTCCAACTGCATGACTTGTAACTCTGTGTCCAGCTCGGCTTTCTTGCGTTCGATTGCCGCAGCCGCACTTTTCTCTCGTTCTTCCAGTCTGGCCTTTTCCAGTTTCACCGCGGCTTCTTTCCTCTTGAGAGAAGCCTGTACTCGCGCCGCGGCGGCCTCCGCTCTTGCTCTGGCGGCCAGCATGCTTGGCGTTGTCGAGACGGCCGAACGCTCCGAACGAGCTGAGCGCGACGAATGCCGTGACTGCACATAGCTTGCTGTGTTCTCAGAGCATGCAAAATGAGACTGGTCCGGACTCACTTGAGCAGCGGGCGACTTGCGGTCCTGTGACGCCATGTCGTCCGTGGCTGCGATGCGAAAACGGAACTTCTGAAGAGCGGAGCCAGCCAGCGGAGCCTAGGTGCTTTCGAAGATTGCGCGAGACACCGACTCGACGTTCATCGCGTTTTTACTATTCTGATTCCGTGGCACGCGTTGGGGCTGCGGCCACTCCTCAGATAGATGACAGGTCGCAAACACAAGGAAAATCGAACATTTATCCAGGCATTTACAACTTGTAAAAACGCGGTGCTGCCGCAGTCGTGCAGCGCGGTAGAAGGAAGGAAAGAGTCACGAGTTACGTAACATGACACCTCCGGAGGGAGGTGTAAAGAGGGAGAAAGCACGCGGGCGAGAGGGAAGGCGCACGGGGAGAAGGAAGAGAAAGAGCGGGGAGGAGAGAAGTCCAGTGTTCGCAGATGAAGTTGGCGCCCGGGCGGGAAATTCAAACTGGACTCGGGACAGCACATCATTCATGACATTGTTACGGCCACTGACAACAGTTGCTCTGATATATTTATTTGCAGTTGCCAGCTGCCAGTATCTACTGGGCCATTCGTGCTTCCAGCTTTTGGCTGTGCTATCTCTCCTCAGCTGTTTGTGGTAGGTATTGTTTTCCAGTGATGCATACCTTACCTGCCTATTTAGAAAAAATTCGTAGACATAGGCTCACAGCCGGGTTTAGAAATGCATGCAGAGCTCTACGTGCACTTAGCAGCAGTACCTCCCTGTATAATCACATGAATCTGATCCTGAATTACATGAATGTAATTACATGATCTGTATGAAATAGTCGCTCATGAAGCTTTTGACTGCTGCTGTTAACATCATGGAATTTACACTGCTTCAGGTGCAGTGACTATTTCACACATGTTGCCTCTTATGCATATGTGCCCTCTGAAAGGGCGAACATATTCCTTTATCCCTTTAAAAACATTGTGTTCTATCATGATGCTTTACCGGTATTTCTGGTGTATAGACCAAAATGTCACTCAGTATTGTAACATGAAGCGGGAACTCAGTTTGTCCAATGTTTTAGAGGTAACATGAAGCGGGAACTGAGTTTGTCCAATGTTTTAGGGGTCCTAAAACATTGGACCAACACAGTTCCCACTCGAGTTATTGATCACTTCGCTCTCGCCCTACCATAAGCTTGCCGTCCAGGTTGGACAAATTGATAGAGCGACTGCTCCAGTGAAGTGGTGGTTCTGAGTTCGAACACCGGACCAGGACGAATCTTTCTTTAACTACGAAGTTTCTGTGAAAGCTGTATAGCTTTCCTTTGTAGCCATTTGGCTGTGCTCGAGTGGATGTCAATGAGTCATTACTCCTTATTACAGATCTTTTGTCAACGCCAAACTGATTCGGTAGCAACAAATAGTAGAAGGGTAAAAGCATGCTGCTCCCAAAAATTCGTTAAGCATGTTATAAAATGTATGCTGTATTGTTTTAACTGCTGCAAAGAAATAACGGTGATGTTAGATGCCCAGCCCCTATTAGGTAAACATAGCTCGCAATTAACACAGTGGATGGAAAAGAAATATGGACTTCAACCCTCACGACGACCCTCACCCCAGTAAAAGAAAAAGTGCCAGTGTTGCCATACTTGAGAGCTTTGCTCTTTAAAATTGCAGTAGACTGCTACTCAAAGTTGACAAAAAAATGCGTCTCGTTTTCTGCATGTGCATTTCACAGTGGTGGTGCCATTTTCACTGGCCATTGACATTCAGTCGCATGATGTGCACCCCGCTCCTCGAGTTGATTTTGTTTGTCTTGTGAACCTGCCGTCAAAATCAGTGCAGGATAATGCTTCCCCAGTTGATCTGCAGTTAACCTTGTCCTTTGCCAGCTGCTGTCACCCTTTCTCCACAGAGAAGGGCGGTGGGAGTCCAAGCCAGGTGGAGTTGAAATATTTGACTAGTAGTGGACAGGGATCCTGCGGTTTGTTGAGTACACAGGCAAATTGGAGACTTATGGAGGAATTTTTTTACCAGCCAAAAAAGACGCATACACAAGAGAGAACCGCACAGGACAAGGGCTGGTAAAAGCCGTAGTCCTCTGTGGTTCTCTCTTGTGTATGCGTGTTCCTTGGCGGGTAAAAAAATTCCTCCGTAAGTCTCCAATTTGCCGGTGTCCTCCACAGATTGGAGGATCCCTGTCTGTTACTAGTCAAATTTCACTACTCCACCTGGATTGGACTCCCACTGCCCTTCTCAAACTTTTGAAATCCTGTTGCCCTAGCAGATCATCAGCTGTCGGTTGTATTACTTTCGCTTCAGTGAAATTTGACATGTAGCGGACAGGGATCCTAGAATTTGTGGAGTACACAGGCAAACTGGAGACTTATAGAATTTTTTTACCAGCCAAGGAAGACGCATACACAAGATTCGTTGTCTGTGTTTCACAACTGAAAGTTCTAAATGCGTGCAAAAGTGTATCGTGCATTCGCACGTATTTTGAAAACTCAATTTTTGCAGCGTTAGGTTTTCGGAATTGGAGCTGTAGCATTGCCGCCACAGAATCCCGCTCGTTAACAAAGCGCACACTTATTTGCTAGGTATATATTCGGTATACCGCAACCAGTACACGTCACTGTTTGGAAGGTTCTGTCGCGAAATTTCTGATTGTGCAAGGTAGCTTTTCTTTTAAATTCAAGCGCTATTTACTTTTTCCTGTGCATATTTATCGGTCGTTTCAATTCGGAAGCGTTGGTGCTGCAAGACGTGCATACGGAAGCTACGTTTGTGCACAAAGCTCCTGAATTTTTGAAAGCGCAGCTCTGACAGTTCTCGTTGTCATAAATAAGTACAAAGCAGCCTAATCTTTTTGGACACATCATTTCATGCTGTTAGCTGTTTCTGAGAAACAGGCTGCCTTTTTTTCTGTTTTTGGTGTGAAACATTCCTAACAACTTCTTTCTTTCTCGATGCACAGATAGCCTATGCATACACGGGCAGCTTGATTGCAATATTTAGGGCAATATTTATAACAGGTGCAGTGAGCCTTGGTGCATGTGGACAGAAATTAAGCTAGGGTGGGGTGGGATATTTTCGCACAGGGTAATGTTATGTGGAGGGTTTGGCGTATTGAAACCGAGTCTTTCTGAGCTCTTATTAGACGTCCCAGCACCAGGACAGTAGTTGAGGCTTTTCTTCTTTGTTGTCTAGTCAATGGTTTCCATCACATAAAATAGCCTTAATTCTAGCTATCCCGTGGCCGTCTAACAGAACGATGCAGATATACTGAAGTGATCAGTGTTGCATAAAAGTAGTGAGAACATTGCAAATGCAAGACAACTTCATTGGTTTGCAGTGCACTAACGTGGCAGTCATAGAGAATTACACATTACATTTGCAAATCTAAATTGTGCATAATAGTATGGACTGGCACGTAATGTGCGAAGTGATCACAGTTATCTCGTTCATGCCAAATGCTAATGTCAAACATTGTCAGTATTGCATATTTATAAAGAGCAGGCATGCTGCGCCTAACTTGTCGTTGGATAGATTTTATTACTATGAAAGCAAAAAGTTTACACCTGGCTGTCGTGTTCTTGCGTGGGAAGTAGTATTACCTTAAATGAGTATAAACACCAAATTTTTGGTTATGTGTGTTCTTTGTAGTGACGTGCTGGGCATTCGTATACATGGAATTGTTGCATAGTATTCGTCTCCAATCGCTAAATAATTACAACCAGATTTCTTTTCTTCCCTGTTTCAATAGCATAGCAATTGCTATGACATCAATGTTCAGTATAGGTTATGGAAGGCACAAAAAAGCTACGATATCGCTACTTCATCGTTTTAATTAGTTACAATGCTAAAGCCAGCCTGCCTTAAGAGTCGGAATCACAATGAATGACGAAGCCGCAATTATATTGCAGTTTTCCTCATGCCTCCCCTGGCTTATACTGACCTTTGATGCCATTGCCATTGCTCAGTTTTTAAAAGTGAAGCAGGAGAGAGAAGATATTTAATTACAAATTATTTAGCAGTCATAGGCGAATACTGTGTGGTTATCCGTGCATAGTAATGCCTTATGCATCATTAAAAACAAAAAAAATGTGCAACTGAAATTTGCTCGGCTGCTGACCCAAAAGACGCGGGTTCGATCCCGGCCGCGGCGGCTGGAATTTCTTTGGAGGAGAAATTCTAGAGGCCCGTGTACTGTGCGATGTCAGTGCACGTTAAAGAACCCCAGGTGGTCGAAATTTCCGGAGCCCTTCACTACGGCGTCTCTCATAGCCTGGGTCGCTTTGGAACGTTAAACCCCATAAACCAACCCAAACCAAACTGAAATTTGTTGTCTGCCTCTTTCAGATGAAAAATTTTGAATTTTTCCTTCACTATTTTAGAGCATGAAATTCAGTTAATGGTATCTGAGAAACAGGAATTGCAACAGCCATTTCTCTTCAGCAAGAAAACTGTCATTGGTTTAAGTGTTTTCCCGATTCAAGGTTACCCTATATTTTAAACTGCACAATGTATTATGTGACAAGAAACCGTCAAGCACAATAGGTGTGGTTCTAGAAATGACTGGAAGTGATAAGGGAATACATTTACTTAGAGCAGGTAGTGACCGCTGATCCGGATCATGAAGAGTAATAACTAGAGGAATATGAATGGGGTGGAGTGCATATGGCAGGTTCTCTCAGATCATGAATGACAGTTTTTCAATACCCCTCAAGAGAAAAGTATACAACAGCTGTATCCTACCGGTATTCACCTATGGGGCAGAAACGTGGAGGCTAACGAAGAGGGTTCAGCTTAAGGACAACGCAACGAGCTATGGAAATAGAAATGATAGGCGTAACGTTAAGAGATCGGAAGCGGGCGGAGTGGGTGAGGGAACAAACGCGGGTTGAAGACATCCTAGTCGAAATCAGGAGAAAGAAGGGTGCTTGGGCAGGGCATGTAAGACGAAGGCAAGATAATCGCTGGTCCTTAAGGGTAACGGAGTGGATTTCAAGAGAAGGCAGGCGTAGCAGGAAGCAGCAAAATGTTCCATGGGCGGAGGTTTGCAGGAACACGGTGGACATAGCTGGCGAAGGACAGGGTTAATTGGAGAACATGGGAGAGGCCTTTGCCTTGCAGTGGGCGTAGTCAGGCTGATCATGATACTTGCAGAAGAGCTTGCTCATGTTAAAATTTTCATTTAGTAAATATGTGCTTGTTTTACATGCACACAGCTTTTGAAAGGACTAGCATAGTGATAATTGTATTGGGCTTCATAAAATTGTAGCTCTGAATGAAGGTTTGCAATGAAAGGTGTCTGCACTTGGTCACAATATAGGTACACACTAGTGGCGACATGACACACACGATCAGTACATTCTAGTTGTATTCTTTCTTTTTTTTCATGGGGTTATATGCAGGATAGTATGAAAAGGGCATTGGAATTGACTCTTACTTGCATTATTTTCATTCATGTTTGCAGGCACCCGGTGAAATGCACTCATAGCCAAAGCTCCTTCACTCAGCCGAGCAAGCTACGGCATCATCCAGCATCTTAGTTTCTTTTGAGCGCTTACAGCTCACTGCGGTGGATTTGGTAGATGGGTTTACTTTGCTTTTGGCAGTGTTCTTGGCATTTAATGTCAAGTACACCCCAAAAACAAAGCAGGCTTGTCTGCTGCTTGAGACACTAATGGGGCTTCATCCTAGTGAGCGCCTCCCGAGCGTGTTTTGGGCAGCCACAGCAATCACAGCAATGACTTGAGAAATAAAAGTTATCAGTGTTGTACATTTGTGTCATTATTTCTTGAACCATTGTTATTCCCAACGCAGACAGAGCACCATACTAATGTGCAAACTGTAGTGTAGCCATAAAGTAGTTGTATGAGCAAAAATTATTCTACTCAAAGATTATAATCCCTTTTGCTCATTACTCTTTTGTAGATGTAGCGCAGGTGGATCCTGCAAAACATATGACCAACTTGCTCTGAAGAATATGTGAAATAAGAAAATTAGTACGATACATTCAAAACACGTGAAACTCCTTTTGAAGGAGTAAAATAAGATCTGGGCTGATACTCCTTGAAGGAGTATAGTCACTCTAACAAACGGAGTCCTGGAACTATACCTGAAAGAGTAGTAAGATGCTGTTTCAATGTGGTAGCTTTACTCCCTCGGAGGAGTGCCTGTACTCTATTGCAGGAGTAGGGCAGTACTCCATGAGTAGGTGTTGGATCACTCTTTGTCCAGAGGGAGTAATTTTATTCTGGAAAAAGGAGTGGAATATGGGACAAGCGAATACTCCTTCAAAGTGTGTTCTGGGCACTCCTCTGCACTCCTTTAGTTCTAAGAGTGTGGCGTCCCGCAGGGATCAGTTCTAGGGCCACTTCTATTTCTCATCTACATTAATGACGTCGTCCAGATAACTGCTAAAACACCTGTTAAAATTCGTTTATATGCAGATGACTGCGTTCTGTATTCAAACATAAATAATGCATGCGACCAGCTAATTTTAAATGTGTTTTCTTCATTCTGTGCTTGGAGCAACACATGGCAGATTAAGATAAATTTCAGCAAAACTGTGTCGATGACATTCACTAACAAGAAGAATCCTTTGCGTTTTTCGTACACTAACAGCACTCATCAACTAACGCACGTAAACGAGTTCAAGTACCTAGGAGTAACCTTTTGTCTAACTTACATTGGTCAAAACACGCCGATTTAACTTGCTCCAAGGCACTGAAGAAACTCGGATTTTTAAAACGCACCTTTAAGGATTCGACTAAAAACTGTAAGTTGATGGCGTACAAATCTCTGGTATGGCCTGTGCTTGAATACGCCTCGGCAGTCTGGTCACCGCACTTCGCCAAAGACATCACTAAACTAGAAAATGTGCAGAATAAAGCAATAAAATTTATATATAAACGTTATGACCGCCAGTTCTCTCCCACAGCTCATGCCCGCATCTTATCACTTGACACACTTCAACACAGACGCATATGTGATCGCCTTATCACTCTTCACAAGATCATCAACAAATGCATTTATGTCGACGCCCCGCTTTTCTTTTCTTTCGCCAGTTCTTCAGCACGTGTCACTCGCCGTACTAACCCACTTAACATTGTGCCGTTTATGTCGTTTTTGGACTGCTTCAAATATTCATTTTTTCCTTCGACAGTAGAGCTATGGAATAATTTGGATATTACATTACGTCAGATGTCTGTTGACCGCTTTGCGCAAGAATTGTCTAATCATGTATTTTCTTATTAATAGCACACTCTTGTTTATATAAAATGTCCGATTCACACTTGTTTATGCACTATCCTACTGTTTTATCTGTTTTCCATCCTCTGTACCACTCCTGCAATGTCCAAACTGGGATAGCAGTATTTGTAAATAAAATAAATAAAACTTTCTGCAGCCCCCTGCTCCGCTTGCCTTCTCTTGGAATTTATTCCGTTACCCTTGAAGACCAGCGGTTATCTTGCCTTCGCATTACATGACCTACCCAAGCCCATTTCTTCTTCTTGATTTCGACCACGATATTATTAACCCGCGTTCCCTCACCCACTCCGCCCGCTTCCGATCTTTTAACGTTACACCTATAATTTTCCTTTCCATAGCTCTCTGCGTTGTCCTTAACTTAAGCTAAACCCTTTCCGTTAGCCTCCACGTTTCTGCCCCACAGGTGAGTACCGGTAAGATACAGCTGTTGTATACTTTTCTCTCGAGGCATATTGGTAAACTGCCATTCATGATCTGAGAGAACCTGCCATATGCGCTCCACCCCAGTCTTATTCTTCTAGTTATTTCCCTCTCATGATCGGGATCAGCGGTCACTACCTGCCCTGAGTAGACATATTCTCTTACTACTTCCAGCACCTCGCTACCAATTACGAACTACTGTTCCCTTGCTAAACTGTTGAACATTACTTCGGTTTTCTGCATGTCAATTTTTAGCCCGACCGTTTTGCTCTGCCTGTCTAATTCATTAAGCAGACAAGGAAAGGGGAGTGAGGGGCTCGTTATAAATACGAGAGAAGCCAACAGCCACAGAAACCAAGGGGCACAGGGGATTTTTAATTTATTTGTTTATTTTGTGGTGTTGATCAATTTATAATAAAACTAGACATGTCATCGCTTAAAGCTAATTGATTAGAAAAGCAGAAGAAAAAACAACCACATGCCGCCGGTGGGATACGAACCCACGACCTCCGAATTACGCGTCCGGTGCTCTACCACTGAGCTACGGCGACGGCTGTCAAACCTTCTGCTTTCGGGGGTATTTATGTTTACAAATAACCCAGCCTTGGGAGTGTTCACCAGCGCCACCCACGCTCTTAAGCGGCGGACGTATCACGTCCTGAGTTACCGCTGATGTGACGTAGAACGTCATCGAACGGCGAGGGTGGAAGCTGTGTGAGAACCCTCTTATGCTTCCTAAGGCATCAAGGCTGCCAGAACCGAGGCCCTCGTTAAGCAATTAAGCAGGCAAGGAAAGGGGAGTCAGGGGCTCGTTATAAATACTGGAGAAGCCAACAACCACAGAAACCAAGGGGCACAGGGGATTTTTAATTTATTTGTTTATTTTGTGGTGTTGATCAATTTAGAATATTACTGAATATGTTATCGCTTAAAGCTAATTGATTAGAGGTGCGTCGGGAAATTTTCGCGTCGGGAAATTTTCGCGTCGAGGTGCGCCCTTGGTGCGTCGGGAAATTTTTTCTTGAGACGGTCGGTACCAGTTAAAATGGGGTGGTATTTCCGCAAAATATTGTTTATGTTTGCAAGCGCGGTTGAGTATTTTCTTATAAGTGCAGGAGGTCGTTGACTGTTAGCTTAGGTCCGTTTTTTAGGAACTACATCTTGTTTCAAAGTGGTTGCTCGTTTGAACGCATTATTAAGGGTTGTCTGTGGATGGTTTCTGGTGATTAGTGTGTTTTTTAGCGAGTGGAGGTGTTTCAGGTAGTTGTCATCGTCGCTACATATTCTTCTTAGTCTCGTTGCCTGTCCTACGAATATACCTTGTTTGCAGTGTCTTGGATGATGGCTAGTGAAATCTAAGTATTGCTGTCGGTCAGTAGGCTTCCTGTAAAGTGTGCTTCTGAGCTTGCTATTTTCTAAATGGACAGTGGTGTCAAGGAAATTGACTTGCGTTTTCGAGGAGTTGAAGGTGAACTTAATGGTGGAGTGGCATGAATTGAAATGTGTGACGAATGCCTTCAGGGTCTCAGCCCCATGCTCCCATATCATGAAAATGTCGTCTATGTAACGCAGGTATATAAGTGGTTTTTTTAGAAATGAATTTAGAAGATTAGATTCTAGTAGCCCCATAAAAATGTTCGCGTAGGTGGGTGCGAAGGGAGTGCCCATGCTTGTTCCAAATACTTGAAGGTAGTAAGAAGAATCGAATTCAAAGTAGTTGAGTGTTAGTACCAATTCAAGTAGCGTGAGGTACCTACACTTCAGTTTCGTGCGGGTGAGGACTTTGAGTTAGAATTTTGGAGAGCGCGTTGATACCTTCATTTATGGGAATATTTGTGTACAAAGCGGCGACGTCAAGTGTTACAAGTATGCTATCTGCTGGGATAATTGGAAGAGTCATTCAGAGACTCTATTATGCGGAGAAAGTGCGGTGTATCCTCGACAAAAGAAGGGGGGTGGGTGGGAATGTCTGCAAGATAGTTGTTCAGAAAATTTGATAAGTTCTCTGTGGGCGTGTTATTGTTTGAAACGATAGGTCTGCCGGGGACATCTGCGATAAACAAGTCTTCTGCGGAAACCTTATGGATTTTGGGAAGTAGGTAAAAGCGTCCTGCCTGTTTATTTAGCGAATTTAAGACGTGGTAGTCGGATTGCGTGATTAGTTCCCTTGATAATAAGTTTGCCAGTTTGTTCAGAATCAATTTGCAGAACTCTGAAGTGGGATCTGAATCTAATTTCCTATAATGACAAGGGTTATTGAGCTGTCTAAAAGCTGCTTTTTGTATTTTTCGGCCTGCAGGATAACTATGCTATCTCTTTTGTCTGCAGGATTAATGACTATATCGGTGCTATAACGGAAGTCTTGTTACAAAAAGACATGAGGATGGTTTTATCGAAATTAATTCTCATTTGCCAGGTGCTACACTAACTACAAAACCTATTAAATGTTGAATGGTACGGCAGCCCGACTCAGCCCTCTCCTATTAAATGACTCTTGCAGATGACGATGATCATTAGGGCCATTAATTACTTCGTATAAGACACAGGCATCAGCGTAAAGACGAATGCTAGAAGAAATGTTATGTGGCAAGTCATTTATATAAAAAAAGTAGCGGTCCAAAGACAGAGCCTTGAGGCACTCCTGACGTCACATCAACAGCAGCGGAATGAGAAGAATTACAGGATACGAACTGGGAACGCGGTGAGAGAAAGCTACAAATCCAATCAACCAAGTGAGGATTGTTTAGTTTAGCAAGAAGTTTGGAAGGTCACTGTAACATAGCCGCGGCCGATAGGCCACGGCAGGAACGGAACGAGCGTACACGCCTGGGAACGAGACAAGCGAAAAACCAACGTTTATTGCAACAGAGGGTGATTATATAGTATTCCAGGGGAGAGGGGAAATGCAAAGGGGGGACATGGCGAGGTACAAAGAAAACTTCACGCTTGCGCAGTGTGTAGCCCGCACAATGACACAGCGGCCGATACAACACTTCTTCCTCCTAAAATCGGTCAACTGGTTTCCTCGTCCTCGTCGAGCGTCGTAAGGCTTGAGCGGGTTCGCTTGGCACTACTGCTCCGGATGACGGAAGTGCCGGGAATGCGCCGTCAGCATGATGATCCCCAACTGCAGGCGGCAAAGTAGATCCTTCCAGTCTCATATCGAGCTGTGATGCAGATTCCTCTGGCCTGAATGTATCGCCGTCCGGGCGCGCGTCTTCCGCAGTGTCGGGTGACTGTGTTTCTGTAGCGCCGTCGGGGTGTGCCTCTTCCGCCGTGTCGGGTGACTGCTTTCCTGCATGCCGAAGACGTACCTGGTCCACGTGCCGCCGGACAATTGCTCTAGGTGTTTCTACTGTAACCATTCTGGTCCCAGAAGTAGATTTCACATGCCCTGGTATCCATTTGTCTCCTGTTCCATAGTTGCGAACGTGCACACGGCTCTGCAGTTGGGGCAGCCACTCCTGGCTGTCCAACGGTGCGTCTCCACTACCCTTCGGGAAACACGTATCCAGGCGCGATCTAATCTGGTATCCTAGAAGCATCTCTGATGGCGACTTGCCGCTCTTCTGGGGCGTCCTTCTGTAATTGAGCAGTAGACGCATAAGTTTATGCTCCAATTTGCCAGGCCTCAACTTCCGGAGACCATCTTTCACCGTTCGGACTGCCCTTTCGGCAGCCCCGTTAGATTGCGGGTGGAAGGGGGCGGTCCTAACGTGGGATATGTTGTTGTTCTCGACAAATGTTGCAAATTCACGACTAGTGAATTGTGTTCCGTTATCGGAAACGATCGTTCTTGGCACGCCGAATCGGCTGAATATGTCCCGCAAACAGTGGATTGTAGCTGTCGTGGTAGCGTGCTTCAGAGGGATTGCTTCTATCCACTTAGTGTGCGAATCAATTAGCACAAGCACCATCTTGCCTTCTATCGGTCCGGCAAAATCCACATGGATGCGCGACCACTTCTCAAACGTTTGTGGCCAGCTTGCTGGTGGAGCGGCTGGTGGCATGGGCAAATTGTCGATGCAATTCTTGCACTGAGCCGACATTTCCTCAATCTCTCGGTCAAGGCCTGGCCACCAAAACAACGATCGCGCAATGGATTTCATCGGCGAAGACCCTTGGTGGGTTTCATGCAGCAGCTGCAGCAATCGTTTTCGTGCACCGGCAGGTATAACCACTCGATGTCCCCAATAAATTAACCCATGTGCCAGGGACAACTCAAGTCGACGGTCAAAAAATGCCGCCAGGCACGGCTCAAGGCCTTTAAAGCTTTTCGGCCAACCGTGTAGCACGTAATATTTGACGCGATCAAGTGTCGAGTCGACAGCTGTGAGTTCCTTCAGTTCTCGTGTCGTAACGGTGCCTTCGTCCAGGCTTTCCAAAGAAAAAACGTACTCTTGCGGCTCTTGGGGCTCCATACTAGGACCGGGTGACTGCAGAGGAAGCCTGCTGAGGGCGTCCGAGTTCAGCAGTTGTCTTCCGGGAGTGTACTGAAGTTTGTACCGATATCCTCCGAGATAGAGTGCCCAACGCTGAATGCGGGCTGCAGCCATAGAGGGTGTCGGGCGGTCGGGTCTTAGCAATCCAAGGAGAGGCTGGTGATCTGTAACCAAAGTGAATTCACGGCCCAACAGATAGTCTCGGAATCTGGTGACCCCAAAAACTAGTGCCAGCGCCTCACGCTCCAGTTGCGAGTAATTCCGCTCGGCTTTAGTGAGCGTCCTTGAACGGAATCCGATCGGTCTGTGGACGCTGCCTACTGTGCAGACTGCAACGGACCAAGCCTGTGCGGGCGAGACCTGTTAACCCTGCTGGATAGAGCTGGAGTTCCGGTACTGCAAGTCAGTAGAGGTGAAGTGCCAGTGGCGGGAGAAGCCATCAGCCGCATCAATGCCTTACGGAGCAACTACGAGGATGTATTCTCTGAGGAATTGGGCCTGATGAAGGGACCCCCAGCCAGCTTGGTGCTCAGGGACGGTGCAGTTAGCAAGTTTTGCAAGGCAAGACCGCTTCCGTACGCGCTCCGCGACAAAGTGGCAAAAGAGTTGGATCGGCTAGTGTCGCTAGGAATAATATCTCCCATAAAATATTCGGACTGGGCGACCCCCATAGTACCAGTGCTTAAAAAAGATGGCACAGTGCGGATTTGCGGGGATTTTAAAGCCACCTTGAATCAGGCTTGTGCACTTGAGCAGTATCCCCTTCCGGTGATTGAAGACATGTTCGCGTCGTTAAGCGGTGGTGAAGTTTTTAGTACACTCGACCTGAAAGACGCCTACAACCAGGTGCCACTAGACGAAGCTTCACGCAAGCTGTGCGTGATTAATACGCACCAAGGGCTCTTCTGTTACAACAGGCTGCCGTTCGGCATTTCCTCTGCTCCTGCTATATTTCAAAGGAAGATGGACACCATTCTAGCGGGCCTTCCTGGAGTTCAGGCATACTTAGATGACGTGCTTGTGTCTGAAAAGGCGGCAGACAACGGAGCTCGGCTGAAAACTGTGTTGCAGCGATTTCGAGAGCACGGCGTAAAGCTGCGATACGACAAATGCAATTTCAGCCAGCCATCGGTTACTTATCTGGGACACCGTATCGATCGTCTTGGTCTTCACCCGACGGAAAAGAACGTGGAAGCTATCATGAAAGCACCGAGCCCTCGTAACGTGAGCGAGCTGCGTTCGTTCGTCGGAATGATAACATTTTATTCAAGGTTTCTGCCGAACATGTCAACCGTGTTGTCCCCGTTATACCAGTTACTGGAAAAGAATACGCTTGCGCAGTGTGTAGCCCGCACAATGACACAGCGGCCGATACAACAGTCACTATCGAATGCTTTGGAGAAATCTATAAAAATGGCATCAACTTGGTTGCGGATATCGAGGTTAAGTGATATATCATGAGTGAATTCTGTTAATTGAAAGTTAGATACCAAATTATTGGATTCAAGAAAAAGCATGATGTGTTTATGAATGACGTGTTCCAACATTTTGCATGACTATGATGTCAAAGAAATAAGTATCTAGTTAGACAAGCACTGCCTATCACCGGATTTATAAAGAGGGAGCACTTAGGCTAATTTCCATTAAGAAGGGACAGTAGGAGATGATAAGGACTTGTTGAAAATGATGGACAGTATTTCGATGTCCACATGGAATAACGAACCAGGAACGCATTGTATATTCCATCTGGACCGGTACATTTCTTAACATCGAGGTTTAATACAAGATTAAGGATGCCATCAGTGTTTACCACACTATATATGTCCTTAATACTCATATATGTCATTAATTATGCGTATGTGTCCCTAAGGTAGAGCTTAAGTGACCCCTGCTTTCGCATGTGCGCTCGGTTCAACTGCGTTAAACCACTCCTGCACTTCGTTTCCCCTTATTTTCTCAACAGTATTTCATTTCGAGAATTTTATCAATAGTGTTTGTCGTCAGTGAAAATAGAGAGAAAAAAAGTGGCCGGCATCGCAACAGTGAATATGCGTGACTATACAATCCTCAGACCTTGCGGATAAGCGCCCCTGTAGAGTTCTTGATCTTTACTATTGTGGGAATCTGGCTTTCCGCCGTCGCCTTTGCGCGGCTGTGCCGGCCTACCGCGTTTTTTCTCCTCTTTCCCTTGCTCCCGCCTCAGTCGGTGGAGAGGCGGCTAGGTGACTAATCACTGTCATTTGGCCACAGCTCCGCCCCGGCTCCCCAATGGCCTTTGCCGTTGGCGCCTTTTGGCGGGAATTCCGGGACCCGCTTTGGTGGCCGCGCACTGCGCGACCGTCCGAGCGGGGCCGAGAGAGAGATCCCTCCGAGACAGCGTAAGGTGCGTACGTTACTGTTTGTCCGTGCCGGCCTTTGCCGTTCGGACCAGTGCTTACTCGAGCTCGCCCGCACGTGTCCTCTGATCTGCAGCGGCTCGAGCCTGTCCAGCGGGGTCCAGCGACCTCTGACAGGCGTACCTTGCGTTGAATGCCCACTCTCTCTCGCAACCGGCCCAACGGTCGACACGAGAGAGAGATCACAGCACTGCCGCGGGGACATTCTCCTGCAGCGGCGTGCTAGCGGTGCGCATTACTCGAGTCGCTTCGTGCGCGCAGCGGAGCCTTGCTCCTCGCGCGCCCCCGGGACGGGGTGACTATTGAGTGTGTGTGTATCAGCTGGAGGACGATGTGAATAAACGTCTCCTTTGTGAACTTGGAGGCCTATTTCTTTGCGGCGAATCGCTCTCCTCCCAGCGGAGGTTGAGTGCGCTGCAACGGTGTCCCAGTGTGTGTGTGGTGACGGCTGATCGGGGCCCTTGGCTCGCGCGAAGCTCGAACCCGTGGTGGGTGGTGGCCTGTGTCCACTTAGAAACCCACACTATTTAGAATTGCATATTTAGCTTTTAGGTGTTTGGGCGAATTTCGGACTGGCGCAGATTAACAATCCTCCTTAGTTTTTGCAATAACTATTGATTAACAGCGCTAGATTAACAATGAGTAGAAGCGTCCGTTCACTGCAGAGTCTATTGTGCTTGCCTCTCGTTTGTCGTCCTCCTCAAGGTTCCCAGACCAACATAATCTTTCCGCTCTCCACGTACACTTGCTCACAGCTCTGGCTGCTACTTGCTTTCTTGAAGTCATTTTTCACAGAAACTTGGCGTCAGAAAGACGTTACTTCGTCAGCGGATACAGCCATTCTAGGGCCGAAAATCTGGTAGCAAGCTGTGGGGATTTTTTTTTTCATTCGTTCAAATTTAAGCAGCGCTAACTTTTAGGAAGAATACACAGAGGACATGACAGGACGGGCGCTGACTCCAACTATGTTTATTAAATTTGAACGAAAGAAAATGCATAACCAACTAGCCCCGCAACGTATTTTACTAAGCTGTGGGGAAATGTGCATTATCAAACTTTTTTTTTGTTTGAAGCGCCGATACTTTCTAGCACCCTTACTCGGCTATAGAGCTCCCACCCTGTCTGTGTCTGCACTCCCCTGAGGCACCACGAGCCTAAATTTGTCTGCTTTTGCTGTAGAGAACAAAGCGTCGCGAAGGTGTCGTAGTTGCCTTTTATTAAAAACGCAAAAACACGCAAGTACATTTGAGAACTCAGGGTGGGGAGGGAGTAGTCCTGAAATCTCTTAAAATGTTTTTCCTTACTTTTTCAATGCTTCAGGCATTGCATCGGATGAATTAACTCTCAGCGGGGGCTGCACGTGGTGCCCGCAGGCTGGTGCAGTGTTTTCTCCCGTGTTGGGGAGGAGGAATAACCGCAAACTTGACAGGACTGAAGATCGAGAAGAGGACAGGACGAGCGGTAACTGGCCCAAAGCTTCCCCTTGTTGAACCTTATTTCTCCCGTGTTGTCGCAGGGTACGGGAACATAGCGCCTCGCACCAACTGGGGCAAGATCGTGACCATCCTGTACGCCATCGTGGGCATCCCGCTCATGCTGCTCTACCTGACCAACATCGGCGACATCCTGGCCAAGGCGTTCCGCTACGTGTACGGCAAGCTGTGCACGTGCCGGCCCAGCGGGGCGCAGCGCCGCCGCCGGCCGCCCCTGCAGCAGGCCAACCACCTGCAGCGGAACTCGGTGGCCGAGAACTACCGCGTCCACCACATCGTCTCCGCGCACAACGCCATCGACGGGCAGCAGGAGAAGCTGCGCGACGAGCAGGTAAGGGAAGGAGCTATTTCCCCGACATCGGGCGTAGTGCACAAATGACGCGGAAATGATAGAAAGTGTCCACGTCAAGAGCCTCACAACGAAACCAGAGGCTCAGTACAAAATCAATTCAATGACTACGCTTCCCACCGAAGTTCCTTGTCCAGCAGTGTAATGGAGAGGGTGCTGAGAGCCTCGATGATTTCTCACGTGCATTGGTCACAATGACTTGCAACCACTGCGGTGTCACTGTGCTGTGGCACGCGCTGTTTTTCTCCTTCTTCACGATCTCGGCAGAGAATGCGAGTTGGCCATATTAAGCTTATGAAACTCTGTAACGGTGTTCTCTTAATCCTTCATTAGGGCACCGCCTAGCCATCCACCGCGAGACAGCGGAATGGAATAAGCAACTGCCTGATCACAGGCGACGAACCGCTGTCGGTGCTTCGTGGTTAACACAGCGTCTTGCCTTTTTCGCTTTTTACTGCTCGGCAGAAGCCAGTCAGACAACCAGGGGCCGTGGACACCACACCGACGCGTACTTTTTCCCACTTACTTTATTTATTCACTTTATTTTATTTA
The DNA here is from genome assembly GCF_055824585.1 of Amblyomma mixtum. NCBI lineage: Eukaryota > Metazoa > Arthropoda > Arachnida > Ixodida > Ixodidae > Amblyomma > Amblyomma mixtum. The sequence continues at coordinate 42,183,226 of NC_143021.1, forward strand.
TTTCAATACCCTAAAGGCCCAATGCGGGCATTACATAAGGGGATTCATCAAAGAAAACAACAAATATACAACACAGAGTACAAACGGCTGAAAACAGAAGTAAACAAGTTAAGAAGGCAGGTACAAGTTAATAAGAGAAAGGAAAAAAAAGGCTAGGAACAGGTATTTGAAAAAATGCACATGTAGCAAATCCCGCCAAAAAATCAAGAAAAATTCCTTAGAAAGTTACCAAACACAGCATCTAGCATTTTGCGGAACGTTACGGCCGACACACACACACACTGGAGCAACCAAAAAAAAAGTGAATCACACAGTGATAAAAAAAAAAGAACGCACATCAATATATGTTAGTTTTTTAAATAGGACCAAAGAGCTGTTTGAAATGATGATGTTTCAGTGATAGCCGCAATGTTAGAAGGAAGCGAATTCCACTCTTAAATAGCCAGGACCAAAGGTGAATATTTGTATCGTTTTGTCCGGGCGAAAATGGGTTACGTCTTCATCATTTGATCTACACGAGCCGATGTGTGCGGTGCCGGAGAAGATGAGAACTTGAAAATGGTGTGTTGCTGTGGTAGAGAGTATGGGAAAAAGACAAACGGCTGAATTTTCTGCGCATGACCAGAGGCGAGAGATGGAGCGATGTTTTCAGTGCTGTTACACTTTGATACCGAGAGTAACGGGAAAGGATGAATCGAGCAGCTTTGTTTTGAATAGATTCCAACATGTAAATAAGATAGGCGTGATGAGGGTACAGATCACCGACGCGTATTCTATCGCAGGCCTGATTAGCATGTTGAATACGTGTAGTTTTGTGTCCTGGTTGGCTGGGTGCAGTCGGTGTTTCAGAAGACCAAGTTTTTTAAGGCTTTGATAGTGATCTGTTCAATATGAGCAGTCTAGGATAAATTAGAGTTAAAAGTTTACACCGAGGTATTTTACCGAGGCTGAAGTTTAAATGGTTGTATTATTAACTAAGTAGGCATTACGGCTCGTGTTGGCAACGGAAGTAAACTTGAGGTGTTTAGTTTTATCTGCGTTAATTACCATTTGCCACCTGCCACACCAATTAGTTAGCTCATAAAGATCAACCTGGAGAGCAACGATGTCGCAAGGGCTCGATATTACTCGGTAAATTACACAGTAATCTGCGTACACACAGTCATCGGCAGTCATTACACAGTCATCGGCAGACTCGGCTACAGAGTTCAGGATTTGAAGTGGGTGGCCAGCCGAGAGCAACCTTTTCACCTGTTCTGTAATCCTTAAATGCTATCTATGACAGCAAGAATTAGTTATGGAACGTTTGAAGCATGACAGCGTGGTGCCTGTTTTTACTTGCTTTGGCGCGACCTATCCATGAGGTCTTAAGGGCGAAAACAACATGTGCAGGGTCGAAGTACAACAGGCCAAGGTCTAGAAACCTGAGTCGGTTACCAGCAAGGATTTCGTGAGTGATCCAAGTGGGCGACGCAGTCAGAAAAAATGGACAGAATACGGGGAAATTCAGCTGTAAATTCCGTTCTAGCACAGTCAATAAACACAAGGTAATATCAACAAACTTCAATATCTGGAAACCGTTTATTGCCTGAAGAGAGCCGTTGACGACATGATCACATTTCCCCAGATCGATATCAGTGAGTATGGGTGCAACACATGAGCCAATACAAATGCCATTGTTTTGGATAAAAATTGGTGAGTTCCGTTCTGTGAATTTCAGTTGAAGGTGAACAGAGAGCAAGTGATCCCAAAGATCCCGGAAGCGTTTCGAAAGGCAAGGATGCTTTGTCGATCGATGCCTTCACTGACACTCGTTAGCAGTTCATGACGAATCGAATAGAACTAATATTTCACGTCAGTGGAGGAGGCATTTTTTTCGCAAAAAGTCGGCTACTTGCACAGAATTTCGTACCTGGAAAAGATCGTCTTCAGAGATTAGGGCGAGTTGCCTTTGAGTAAATTGAGCGAGGCACTTCTGCAAAGTATCCCCGTTCAGATACAATTTCGTCCAACGGGCAGGTACTCTTATGTCTCTTTGCGGAGAAAACCAACTTGTGACAAAGATTAGTGTTATGCGCAATGTCTGGAGCGAGCTTTGTAAGGTAATCATTACACAGCTTTTTTGCATGGCTTTTGTCTTCTGTAAAGACTGCGCTCCAAACACAGCGTTCACGGTGTAGCCTCCTTTTGACCGGAAATAACCTTTGGGTTATTTCCAAATCCATGGATTAGCCAAATCCATGGATTAGCCGGTACATTATTAATTTGAAGACGAGGATTAAACGCCTAAAAAGAACTAAGTCCCCCAAATCGAGTTCCTTAAACGCGTTGATGGTGGATTTATCCTCTAGCATCCACTCGGCCAGGCAACGTTATTTCACTGAAATCCTTCCGCAGTTTATGCACAAAAATCCTAGTAAATTTTGGAACCACCTCCGGGATTCCACTCAGCCTGTTCAGCAGATAATTGTGAATGATGAGGTCATAACATGTCCACAACAAATGGCAGCGCACTTTAATTCGTATTTCCATTCTGTGTTTTCCATTAACCATGATGACGATGATGTTAATAATCTGAACATTGTTCCTAATTCCTCACTTGAGCCTGTTATCTTGGTATCTTATGAGGGCATCGTGGAGATGCTTCTCAGACTTGATCCAAAGTGTTCTACTGGTCCTGATGGTATTCTAAATGCATTCTTTAGACGTTATGCAGAATCTTTTGCCAATTTCTTATGCAAAATCTTCTGTGAATCACTGATGTTAGCTTCATTACCTCCTGATTGGCTAGCAGCCAGAATCGTGCCTATTCACAACAACGGGGACCGTTTTTCGGTGGGGAACTACCGTCCTATTTCCTTAACTTGTTCTTCATGTAAGCTCATTGAACACATGGTTGGAAATCATATAATGCAGATTCTAAATACAAATTCAGCGCTTAGTCCATGTCAGCATGGTTTTAGAAAGGGATTTGCAACTGTTACGCAATTAGTCACAGCTATCCATACCTTTAGTGCCGTATAAGATAATGCCGGACAAGTAGACGTCATTTACCTGGATTTTAGTAAAGCATTTGATAAGGTTGTGCACAGTGAACTACTACTCAAACTTAAAATAATAGGAGTACCTCCACCACTCATAAAATGGATTGCTGCTTACTTACGGCATAGAAAACAGTCTGTGGAGATTGTCGGTTTTAGCTCCCCTCCTCTCGAGGTCACCTCAGGTGTTCCGCAAGGGAGTGTGTTGGGTCCCCTACTGTTTTTGGTTTATATAAATGATTTAGTTTCTGCCATTGATGAAAATGTAAAGGTTAATCTGTTTGCTGATGACTGTATGCTATTTAAAGAAATACGTTTCGGACCAAGCCCTGCTTAATACTGCTTTAAATGATGTTTCATCCTGGTGTACGAAATGGGGAATGTCACTAAACCCTAAAGGAACTGTATTTATACGTATCACAAGGAAGAAGGTGCCTCAAATGTTTAACTACACCCTCAATTCTACAACTGTAACTCAGGTAGTCAAGTACAAATGACCAGCTCACATGGAGTGACCACATTAGTCATATAACTTCTTCTGCAATGAAAAAACTGGGATATTTAAGACGCAAGTTAAGGGGAACACCAAGCAATGTAAAGAAATTAGCTTACGAATCCATTATTAGGCCGAAACTCGAGTACGCTGCCGTGGTATGGGACCTCACAAGAAAAAGGACATTGCGCAGGTAGAAAAAGTTCAAAGGCGTGCTGTGCGCTTCATTTACAATAAATATAAAACCTCCGAATCTCCATCTCTCCTTATGCAAACAAACCAAATAAAACCTCTCAGCATCCGAAGAAAGTTAGCTAGAATAGAATTTTTGTACTGCTTAATTCAGGGAAAGTTTGGCATCTCGGCAAGTCCTTATGTTACTCCATCATCAGCTCGAAAAACGCGACACACACACAACTACAGCTTAACTCCTCACTTCGCAAAAACAAACTCCCATAACTTTTCATTTTTTCCGAAAACAATCAGTGATTGGAACTCACTACCGGAAGATGTTTTTGTGTCCTAACTTCAAAGAGGCCATCACAAATGTCTTTTAACAAATGAAAATGCCCTTCTGAAACGTGCATTTGTCACTATTTTATATGTGACGAAGATGTATATCGGAGTGCTTTTATATCTGCATGCATGAATTTTAAACATATGTATGTACGTAAGATGTTCTGTAACCATTTCTTGTGCAATTTGCTTTTGCCCTTCCTGCTTGGACCAAAAAGGTCTGCAGTATCATGTAAATAAATAAATAAATTACATAGAACCCTTCACCTCTAGTGACTGCAGCAAGGGCAGGTAATTACACCCCAGAAAGTGAAATCTTATTTTGCGGGCGGTCGTTCCAGAGCTTCCCTAGGTCTTGAAAGGACCCAAGCAGCACGCTAATAATGGCCCACTGATGGCACAACCGTAACCAAAATTGGCGACAAAACCGCTTCTTCATTGGTATTTCTGCAAATGACTGCATTTTCTAAGCATGGCCCATCGTTGAGGCCAGGAATAAGCTGATGTTCAGCCACTCTGACAGCCAACAATGGTCCTTAGGTCAGTGCTAGAACCCCGCCCATCATCATCAGCCTGACTACGCCCACTGCAGGTCAAAGGCCACTCCCATGTGTCTCCAATTCATCCTCCCTTTTGCCGCCGTATCCTCGCAAACTTCTTAATCTCATTCGCCCACCGAAGTTTCTGCCGCTCGCTGCTAAGTTTGCCCTCTCTTGCGATCCACTGCGTTACCCTTCACGACCAGCGGTTATCTTGCCTTCGCATTACATGCCCTGCCCAAGCCCACTTCTTCTTGGTTTCGACGAGGATGTCATTAACCCGCGTTTGTTCCTGCTTCCGGTGTCTCAACGTTACACCTATCAATTTTCTTTCCATAGCTGGCTGCGTTGTCCTTAACTTAGGCTGAAACATCTTTGTTAGCCTCCACGTTTCTGCCCCGTGGGTGAGTACCGGTAAGATGCACCTGTTGTATACCTTTCTCTTGAGGGATATTGGTAAACTGCCATTCATGATCTGCGAGAACCTGTCGTATGCGCTCCACCCCATTTATATTCATCTAGTAATTTCCCTCTCATGATCCGGATCAGCTGTAACTACCTGCCCCAAGAAGACGTATTGCCTTACCACTTCCAGCACCTCGCTACGAAATGTGAACTACTGTTTCCTTGCGAGACCGCTGAACATTACGTTGGCTTTCGGCATGCTAATTTTAAGACCTATCCAATGTGCGGGAATGGTGGCTTTTCAGTTAGTGGCATAGCGTGGCTGCCTAAGGCATTTCGAGCTGGGCAAACCTTTGGCTTTTCAACAACACCACTGAAGAATTATCGCATGCAGAGGTCCCGTTTGTGAGTTTTAATACCGTTAGACGTTGAGCAGTATAATGTGTGGTTTGTTGTAACACATGAAACTTTCAATTAATTCTGGAAACAGTCTTTTAATGCATTCAACGACTTGATAGCAATCAAGTTTTTCAGGCAGTCCTGCAGGACATATTTTATTGAAGCGCCATTTATTGTCGGGTTTGCTGCCACTCTGATTATTAAGGTTGGGCAAGGCAGCATGACAAGCTGATGCTGCACGGGTAAAGTGCTTCGTGGCGCTGTCCTCCAGTGAACTACTGAGTCATATCGGAACTACTGATGACACTCGTATCGCAAGAGAACTTTTGCGCTGCCTAGAAACAAATTCCCCGCAATACGCCGAAGCTGTAAAGGTTGGTTGGTTGGTTTATGGGGTTTAACGTCCCAAAGCGACTAAGGCTATGAGAGACGCCGTAGTGGAGGGCTTCGGAAATTTCGAATACCTGGGGTTCTTTAACGTGCACGTTGTGATGGTCGGCATATGTGTGACTATAGCATGAAAACGCAAAGATTATTAAAACTTCTGAGGGCACTTAAGACTCTTACGTAGAGGAATTCGAAAGCATGTCGGTAATCGTGATTTTTTTCTCTATTATAACGTGGAGCGTGGCATTTCGTCATTTCCCTCTACGACATACCGCACCAGTTCGTCATTTCCGGTTATGGCTTACTACGCCATGGCTTACTACAACGGCGCTTTAAATCACGCACCTGGAGGTGTATATGTCATCGATCCGAACCCCTGTCGCAAGCTGGCCTCCAGCTTGAGCAAAACATGTGAACTGTATGCAAAGATAAATGCTATGACACCACCTGGAACGCCTTAGCAGACAAGGAAATGAAAGGAAATATGACATAAATTACGGAAGCTAGCAATCACCGAAACGGAAGAGCACGGGCGCCTTTTTATTAACTTTTGAGTAAGTATTTTCTGTAGATTCACAACAGCGCTACGGAACGAGGACAGAAGGAACACGAAAAACACGGGACGGGCGCTGGACGGGCACTGTGTTCCTTCTGTCCTCGTTCCGTAGCGCTGTTGTGAATCTGTTTATTAAGAATGAACCAACAAGCCCACACCAGAATCCTCTTAGAACGTATTTTCTGTAGCCGATAGGAGAAGGCGCCAAAGATTACTGTAGCAGCCGGTTCGAGCCGATTGGCCGGCCGCTTCACGATCCGCCTGTGCGTTCACCTCATCGAACACTGCTTCATACGCTGCTTCGAGCAAAAGCCTCTTTAAAAGGTGGAGCTCCTGGAAGAGGAAGTCATCATCATCAGCCTGACTACACCCACTGCAGGGCAAAGGCCTCTCCCATGTCTCTCAAATTAACTCTGTCCTTTGTCAGTTGCCGCCACTGTATCCACGCAAACTCTGTAATCTCATCCGCCCACCTAACTTTCTGCCGTCCCCTGCTACGTTTGCTTTCTCTTGGAATCCACTCCGTTACCCTTAAGGACCAGCGGTTATCTTGCTTTCGCATTACATGCCCTGCCCAAGCCCATTTCTTCCTCTTGATTTCAACTAAGATGTCATTAACCCGCGTTTGTTCCCTCACCCACTCCGCCCGCTTTCGATCTCTTAACGTTACACCTATCATTTTCCTTTCCATAGCTCGCTGCGTTGTTCTTAACTTAAGCTGAACCCTCTTTGTTAGCCTCCACGTTTCTGCCCCATAGGTGAGTACCGGTAGGATACAGCTGTTGTATACTTTACTCTTCGGGGATATTGGTAAGCTACCATTCATGATCTCAGAGAACCTGTCATATGCGCTCCACCCCATTCTTATTCTTCTAGTTATTTCCCTCTCATGATCCGGATCTGCGGTCACTACCTGCCCTGAGTAGACATATTCTCTTACTACTTCCAGCACCTCGCTACCAATGGCGAACTGCTGTTCCCTTGCTAGGCTGTTGAACATGACTTTGGTTTTCTGCATGTTAATTCTTAGCCCCAACGTTCTGCTCTGCCTGTCTAACTGACTGATCATGCTTTGCAGTTCTTGTCCTGAGTGGCTTAGCAAGGCAATGTCATCAGCGAATCGCAAGTTCCTCAGGTATTCTCCATTAACTCTTATCCCCAACTGTTCCCATTCCAGTCTCCCTTCCTGACACCTTTCCGTATTGGAATTTTATTGCTGACTTTATGGAGAACTATAGTAGCTGTGCAATCGTTATAAATATCTTCCAATATTTTCACATAACACTCTTCTACACCCTGATTCCGCAATGCCTGCATGACAGCTGAGGTTTCCACTGAGTCAAATGCTTTCTCGTAATCAATGAAGGCTATATATAGGGGTTGGTTATATTCTGCCCATTTCTCTATCACCTGATTGGTAGTGTGAATGTGGTCTATTGTCGAGTATCCTTTACGAAAGCCTGCCTGATCATTTGGTTGACTAATGTCTAAGGTTGTCCTGACTCTATTAGCGATTACCTTAGTAAATACCTTGTAGGCAACGGACAGTAAGGTGACTGGTTTGTAATTCTTCAAGTCCTTGACGTCTCCTTTCTTATGAATTAAGATAATGTTAGCGTTCTTCCAAGCTTCTGGTACTCTCGAGGTCACAAGGCATTGCGTATAGAGGGTGGCTAGTTTTTGTAGCACAATCTCTCCTCCGTCCTTCAACAAATCTGCTTTTACCTGATCCTCACCAGCTGCTTTCGCTCTTTGCATTGCTCCTAAGGCTTTCTTTACTTCCTCCTTGGTTACTGGCGGGATGTCCCATTGCTGTGCTCGACTGCCTCCCTCAGTAACTTGATGATTAGATTCGCTACTGTATAGATTTGTGTAGAACTCTTCGGCTAATTCCACTATCTTATCCATATTGCTGATGACATTGCCCTTTTTGTCTTTTAGCGCATACATCTGGTTTTTACCTAAGCACAGTTTTCTCCTTACTCATTTTAGGCTACCTCCGTTCCTTAGAGCATGCTCGATTTTCTCCATGTTAAACTTTCTTATGTCGGCTACCTTGCGCTTTATTATTAACTTCGATAGCTCTGCTAGTTCTATCCTGTCTGTGGAGTTAGAAGTCCTCATGCTTTGGCGTTTCTTAATCAGATCTTTAGTCTCCTGAGATAGCTTGCTGGTATCCTGTCGAACCATCCTACCACCTACTTCTGCGGCACACTCTGTAACGATAGCTGTGAGATTATCATTCATTGTTTCAACACTACGGTCGTCTTCTTCAGTTAAAGTGGAAAATCTGTTTTGCAGCGAAATTCTAAATTCCTCTACCTTCCCTCTTAATGCTAACTCGTTAATAGCCTTTTGCTTCACCAGTTTCCTCCGTTCCCTCTTCAAATCTAAGCTAATACGAGACCTTACCATTCTGTGGTCGCTACAACGGACCTTACCGAGGACCTCCACATCCTCTACGATGCCAGGGTGTGCACACTGTAAGAAGTCAATAGACTTCATACTGTGTGCACACCCTGACATCGGAGAGGATGTGGATGTTTTTAGTCTCACCATTGGGGCTCTTCCACGTCCACTTCCTGTTTTCTCGTTTGCGGAAGAAGGTATTCATAATCCGTAAATTATTTCTATCTGCGAACTCTACTAATAACTCTCCCCTACTGTTCCTAGAACCTATGCCATAGTCACCTACCGCCTTGTCTCCAGCCTGCTTTTTACCTATCTTTGCATTAAAGTCGCCCATCAGTACAGTGTACTGTGATTTTACTTTGGTCATTACCGATTCCACATCCTCATAGAAGCTTTCCACTATCTGGTCATTATGGCTTGATGTAGGCGCGTAGGCGTGCACCACCTTCAGCTTGTACCTCTTATTAAGCCTAATTACGATAGCTGCCACTGTCTCGTTAATACTGTAAAACTCCTCGATGTTGCGAGCTATGTCCTGATTAATGAAGAATCCCACACCTAGTTCTCGCCTATCTGCTAATCCACGATAGCACAGTACATGCCCGCCCTTTAGTACTGTATACGCCTCATCTGTCCTCCTAACCTCACTATGCCCTATGTCATCCCATTTAATACCGGGTAATTCCTCCAACAGCACTGCTAAGCTAGCCGCACTTGATAAGGCCACAACCTTCTACGAACAAACCAATTAACCCTCGGGCCTCAGTCCCCAGCGGCTGCAGAGCAGCTGACCAAGGCGGCGGTCAGATCTGTGACGCAGCGGAGGGTGCTAAGAATCTCTGGTTCCGGAAAGGCCGCCATTGGAAACTGAACCTGGCAACGTTTAAGGCAAGAACCTTATGAAGTGAGGAAAAGTACAGGTTTCCATTTCGAGTTTGTTACTGAGGCATGCGCCCGAGCAAAGCGGGAAGTAACAAGCTACGTGCTGACCGCAGTTGCGTGCAACAATAATAACTTACACTTTAGAACTTTAACTCTAAAAAAGTAATGCAATTAAAATAGAAGCATTAGAACATGTTCGGATTTAACTTATATTAAATTATTACTGCTTGGGAAACCAGGGCCTCTCGCGCCGCACCGACTGAAATTGTTGGGCGTTGTGATCATGTGTTCTCGATGCACTGCCCAAGCAGCAGGCCCGGCACTGGAAACGCGTCGGCCGGTTTTCGAAACAATCTTGGGCCGACCGCCTGCTGCGCTGCATGGGTGGCTATCCGCTGTAGCGGAGAGAACCGCGACGAGGAGCAGCCTCTCTGCCACTGGAGCTCGCGGCCCTGGAGTGCCCACTCTTTGGCTTTGTGTGTACGGGCGACCGGCGCAGTGACGGTCCCGCCGAAGCAAATCGGAGGCTACTGTTTTGTCGTGATGCTCGTGTCTCGCCTGTGGTTCGCCACCACATTCGCGCCATAGGTGTTACGAATGTAAGCTTAATGTTGTCATGAAAATTAGGCATAATTGTTCGAGCGAATAAATTGTAGGAGCGGTACGCCTAGTTCAACCCTTAAGAAATCATCTAATTACTCTCTCTCCAAAGTATAGTGACTTTTGGCATTAGGATCTTCTGTCTTTCTCATCACTTTCTGGTGATTTTCTTAATGAATTCCTAATGGCTTTCAAAAGCGCATTGGCCACCGTAGTTCTAGTGTGTTCTCAATGGATGCTTTTCTGATGATTTGTTCTTGACTCTATCATGTCCTCCCGTACGTTCCCAAACCCGATCCAAATATGGGGATCAGTACTGCAAAAGAAAAGACAAAATAAAAATGTAAAGCAAAAACAAAAAATACCTCCATACACCGGTATTCGAACCCCCGACCTTCGACACCCAAACTCACCACGCAACCTCGCCTCCACCGCTTTTTTTTTTATTTATTTCCTGACTTCACACACACAAATACACAAATACACACATACAAATACACAAATACAAATACAGTACACAAATACACTTACAGAGCGCAATGAGCAATAATTAACAACACTATCCGCCCGGGGGTGCGTGGCTTCGTCATATTAAAACTCCTTAAGCGTCACCAAAGGCTCGACTCTTTCGAGCCACTCGGGAGCTTCAGGAGCAAGTTTCTGAACTTCAATATACTTATGCATGCACTCCCGAAAATAGATCCGTGCTGGCCGTGCATCAGGATCGCAATGATATCCTGCCATTCTGGAGCGCCAAATACAATGGAGGCCCATTAGCATAATGAGGTCGAATGGTGTCCCATCCTCACTCTCTACAGGCAAGTTCCGGATACCATGAGCGTCGAGCGGAAATTCCTTTTTTAAAGTCCGTTGCAAGATGTCCCAAAAGTATACCCCCTCCCAACAGTGCAAAAAAACGTGGTCTATTGTTTCTGGTTGTTTACAAATTAAACAATGTGATCCCCAAGGTAGAAATAACTGCTTCCTTTCCAAGAATTCCTTTACTGGTAGTGTTCCGGTATGTAATTTAAAGAAAAAAGTTTTTGCACTTGGCGGCACCTGCATCGCCTTCACACGCTTAAGTACGTCGCGTCCCTGGCCTCCATTGTATAAGGCCCTGTACATAGGTTGTGGAAGAACTACATCGCACAAATCTTTATACAACTTTTTCCTGCTAACAGAAGATAAATATTCATACGAAAATCGAACCGACAGGAATCGAACACTCGCGACAACCTCTCTAAAGTAACCAAAAATACGTCCCGAGAAACTTTCGGTTGTGACAACAAAGTCCGGCAGTGCATTTCCGAGCCTTAATTGGCACACAGTGCGCAAAAACGGATCGCTTACATCGCGCACAAAACAAAATCTGCTTACAATCTGCCGCAGAAATAAGTGTCCCAGACTCAGGCCGCCATCCTTCACCCGCCTAAACAAATTTATTCCGGCTGCAGCGTTCCCAGTCCGCAGCCCACACAAAAACGGCAAAGATCCGGTGCAGTCTCTGTACGTTCATCCTTGCACAATGCAACACTTGCATCACATACCACAGCCTAGACATAAAAAACAGATTGCACACTGTGGCCCTTGCGAAAATTGAAAGGTGTCGCCCTTTCCACCTTTCCACCTTTTCACGCGTGGCTAATCTTTCTTTGTCATGGTATTTATTCAACTTGGTTATGTACAGAAAGGATATATATGCATATATTTGTGTGTGTGTGTGAATACGAAAAAAACTATTTACAGAGCAGCTAGGTAGGCGCTCTTTCAGAAAACATTACAGAACTGATAGGCTGGCAAGGATGTACAGCGCATCTGGAGGGGAAACCGATCCGGTAAAGTCCAGTTCTTTGTAAGTGTCTGTTACCAGCAGCAACATTCGACTAAAATTAATTCCGGGCAGAACATAAGCTTCAACGTTGCGGTCTTGCAGGCGCGTGTTCCAAAGGCTATGAAGTCCAATAAGAAGAATCATATCAGAGGGGAAAATCTTTCTGTAGCGTCCACTGCAACACATCCCAAAACAAAATCGCGCCTTTGCAGTCTCTAAAACAATGTTCAATTGCTTCAGGCACATTACAAAAGCGGCAGTTTCCAGAAGACACAAAAATGTTTTTCTTATCGAGCCACGTCTTGACAGGTAGTTTCGGTGTGTAATTTATAGAAAAATGTTTTAGTGCAAGGAGAAATTGGTATTTCACGCACTCGCTTCAAAAATTCATGACCCATGAGCCCAAATTAGACAGAACGATACAGTTGGGGCGAGAAGAGCGTCAGTACCAAATCCCGGAACAGATTTTTGCGCGAAACAGAATAGAAGTACTCATTTGAAAATCGAACTGTAAAAAAATTGAAAACGCAGGGAGGCATAAACTTCCTGCATAAAGCCTAGTAAACGGGGGCGTTCAGTAAAATTGAAACAAAGTACTAAGTTCGGAAGTAGAGTCATGTAGTTAACCTGCGAGAATGCTCTAATATTCGGATGTCAAAAAACTAAGGGAGGCATAAACTTCCTGCATAAAGCCTAGTAAACGGGGGCGTTCAGTAAAATTGAAACAAAGTACTAAGTTCGGAAGTAGAGTCATGTAGTTAACCTGCGAGAATGCTCTAATATTCGGATGTCAAAAAACGCAGGGAGGCATAAACTTCCTGCATAAAGCCTAGTAAACGGGGGCGTTCAGTAAAATTGAAACAAAGTACTAAGTTCGGAAGTAGAGTCATGTAGTTAACCTGCAAGAATGCTCTAATATTCGGATGTCAAAAAACGCAGGGAGGCATAAACTTCCTGCATAAGGCCTAATAAACGGGGGCGTTCAGTAACATTGGTAGAAACTACTCAGTTCAGAAATAGAGTCATGTAGTTAATCTGCAAGAATGCTCTAATATTCGGATGTCAAAAAACGCAGGGAGGCATAAACTTCCTGCATAAGGCCTAATAAACGGGGGCGTTCAGTAACATTGGTAGAAACTACTCAGTTCGGAAATAGAGTCATGTAGTTAACCTGCAAGAATGCTCTAATATTCGGATGTCAAAAAACGCAGGGAGGCATAAACTTCCTGCATAAGGCCTAATAAACGGGGGCGTTCAGTAACATTGGTAGAAACTACTCAGTTCAGAAATAGAGTCATGTAGTTAATCTGCAAGAATGCTCTAATATTCGGATGTCAAAAAACGCAGGGAGGCATAAACTTCCTGCATAAGGCCTAATAAACGGGGGCGTTCAGTAACATTGGTAGAAACTACTCAGTTCGGAAATAGAGTCATGTAGTTAACCTGCGAGAATGCTCTAATATTCGGATGTCAAAAAACGCAGGGAGGCATAAACTTCCTGCATAAAGCCTAGTAAACGGGGGCGTGCAGTAAAATTGAAACAAAGTACTAAGTTCGGAAGTAGAGTCATGTAGTTAACCTGCAAGAATTCTCTATTATTCGGATGTCAAAAAACGCAGGGAGGCATAAACTTCCTGCATAAGGCCTAATAAACGGGGGCGTTCAGTAACATTGGTAGAAACTACTCTGTTCGGAAATAGAGTCATGTAGTTAACCTGCAAGAATGCTCTAATATTCGGATGTCAAAAAACGCAGGGAGGCATAAACTTCCTGCATAAGGCCTAATAAACGGGGGCGTTCAGTAACATTGGTAGAAACTACTCAGTTCGGAAATAGAGTCATGTAGTTAACCTGCGAGAATGCTCTAATATTCGGATGTCAAAAAACGCAGGGAGGCATAAACTTCCTGCATAAAGCTTAGTAAACGGGGGCGTTCAGTAAAATTGAAACAAAGTACTAAGTTCGGAAGTAGAGTCATGTAGTTAACCTGCAAGAATGCTCTATTATTCGGATGTCAAAAAACGCAGGGAGGCATAAACTTCCTGCATAAGGCCTAATAAACGGGGGCGTTCAGTAACATTGGTAGAAACTACTCAGTTCGGAAATAGAGTCATGTAGTTAACCTGCAAGAATGCTCTAATATTCGGATGTCAAAAAAAGCACGCAGGCATCAACTTCCTGCATAAGGCCTAATAAACGGGGGCGTTCAGTAACATTGGTAGAAACTACTCAGTTCGGAAATAGAGTCATGTAGTTAACCTGCAAGAATGCTCTAATATTCGGATGTCAAAAAACGCACGCAGGCATAAACTTCCTGCATAAAGCCTAATAAACGGGGGCGTTCAGTAACATTGGTAGAAACTACTAACCTCGGAAGTAGAGTCATGTACTTAACCTGCAAGAATGATCTAATAATCGGATGTCAAAAAACGCACGGACGCATAAACTTCCTGCATAAGGCCTAATAAACGGGGGCGTGCAGTAAAATTGGAAGAAACTACTAACCTCGGAAGTAGAGTCATGTAGTTAACCTGCAAGAATGATCTAATAATCGGATGTCAAAAAACGCACGGACGCATAAACTTCCTGCATAAGGCCTAATAAACGGGGGCGTTCAGTAACATTGGTAGAAACTACTCAGTTCGGAAATAGAGTCATGTAGTTAACCTGCAAGAATGCTCTAATATTCGGATGTCAAAAAAAGCACGGACGCATAAACTTCCTGCATCAGGCCTAATAAACGGGGGCGTGCAGTAAAATTGGAAGAAACTACTAACCTCGGAAGTAGAGTCATGTACTTAACCTGCAAGAATGATCTAATAATCGGATGTCAAAAAACGCACGGACGCATAAACTTCCTGCATAAGGCCTAATAAACGGGGGCGTGCAGTAAAATTGGAAGAAACTACTAACCTCGGAAGTAGAGTCATGTAGTTAACCTGCAAGAATGATCTAATAATCGGATGTCAAAAAACGCACGGACGCATAAACTTCCTGCATAAGGCCTAATAAACGGGGGCGTGCAGTAAAATTGGAAGAAACTACTAACCTCGGAAGTAGAGTCATGTAGTTAACCTGCAAGAATGATCTAATAATCGGATGTCAAAAAACGCACGGACGCATAAACTTCCTGCATAAGGCCTAATAAACGGGGGCGTGCAGTAAAATTGGAAGAAACTACTAACCTCGGAAGTAGAGTCATGTAGTTAACCTGCAAGAATGATCTAATAATCGGATGTCAAAAAACGCACGGACGCATCAACTTCCTGCATAAGGCCTAATAAACGGGGGCGTGCAGTACAATTGGAAGAAACTACTAACCTCGGAAGTAGAGTCATGTAGTTAACCTGCAAGAATGATCTAATAATCGGATGTCAAAAACGCACGGACGCATAAACTTCCTGCATAAGGCCTAATAAACGGGGGCGTGCAGTACAATTGGAAGAAACTACTAACCTCGGAAGTAGAGTCATGTAGTTAACCTGCAAGAATGATCTAATAATCGGATGTCAAAACACGCACGGACGCATAAACTTCCTGCATAAGGCCTAATAAACGGGGCCGTGCAGTACAATTGGAAGAAACTACTAACCTCGGAAGTAGAGTCATGTAGTTAACCTGCAAGATTGATCTAATAATCGGATGTCAAAAAACGCACGGACGCATAAACTTCCTGCATAAGGCCTAATAAACGGGGGCGTGCAGTAAAATTGGAAGAAACTACTAACCTCGGAAGTAGAGTCATGTAGTTAACCTGCAAGAATGATCTAATAATCGGATGTCAAAAAACGCACGGACGCATAAACTTCCTGCATAAGGCCTAATAAACGGGGGCGTTCAGTAACATTGGTACAAACTACTCAGTTCGGAAATAGAGTCATGTAGTTAACCTGCAAGAATGCTCTAATATTCGGATGTCAAAAAAAACACGGACGCATAAACTTCCTGCATAAAGCCTAATAAACGGGGGCGTGCAGTAAAATTGGAAGAAACTACTAACCTCGGAAGTAGAGTCATGTAGTTAACCTGAAAGAATGATCTAATAATCGGATGTCAAAAAACGCACGGACGCATAAACTTCCTGCATAAGGCCTAATAAACGGGGGCGTGCAGTAAAATTGGAAGAAACTACTAACCTCGGAAGTAGAGTCATGTAGTTAACCTGCAAGAATGATCTAATAATCGGATGTCAAAAAACGCACGGACGCATAAACTTCCTGCATAAGGCCTAATAAACGGGGGCGTGCAGTAAAATTGGAAGAAACTACTAACCTCGGAGGTAGAGTCATGTAGTTAACCTGCAAGAATGATCTAATAATCGGATGTCAAAAAACGCACGGACGCATAAACTTCCTGCATAAGGCCTAATAAACGGGGGCGTGCAGTACAATTGGAAGAAACTACTAACCTCGGAAGTAGAGTCATGTAGTTAACCTGCAAGAATGATCTAATAATCGGATGTCAAAAAACGCACGGACGCATAAACTTCCTGCATAAGGCCTAATAAACGGGGCGTGCAGTACAATTGGAAGAAACTACTAACCTCGGAAGTAGAGTCATGTAGTTAACCTGCAAGAATGATCTAATAATCGGATGTCAAAAAACGCACGGACGCATAAACTTCCTGCATAAGGCCTAATAAACGGGGGCGTGCAGTAAAATTGGAAGAAACTACTAACCTCGGAAGTAGAGTCATGTAGTTAACCTGCAAGAATGATCTAATAATCGGATGTCAAAAAACGCATGGACGCATAAACTTCCTGCATAAGGCCTAATAAACGGGGGCGTGCAGTACAATTGGAAGAAACTACTAAACTCGGAAGTAGAGTCATGTAGTTAACCTGCAAGAATGCTCTAATATTCGGATGTCAAAAAAAACACGGACGCATAAACTTCCTGCATAAAGCCTAATAAACGGGGGCGTGCAGTAAAATTGGAAGAAACTACTAACCTCGGAAGTAGAGTCATGTAGTTAACCTGAAAGAATGATCTAATAATCGGATGTCAAAAAACGCACGGACGCATAAACTTCCTGCATAAGGCCTAATAAACGGGGGCGTGCAGTAAAATTGGAAGAAACTACTAACCTCGGAAGTAGAGTCATGTAGTTAACCTGCAAGAATGATCTAATAATCGGATGTCAAAAAACGCACGGACGCATAAACTTCCTGCATAAGGCCTAATAAACGGGGGCGTGCAGTAAAATTGGAAGAAACTACTAACCTCGGAAGTAGAGTCATGTAGTTAACCTGCAAGAATGATCTAATAATCGGATGTCAAAAAACGCACGGACGCATAAACTTCCTGCATAAGGCCTAATAAACGGGGGCGTGCAGTAAAATTGGAAGAAACTACTAACCTCGGAAGTAGAGTCATGTAGTTAACCTGCAAGAATGATCTAATAATCGGATGTCAAAAAACGCACGGACGCATAAACTTCCTGCATAAGGCCTAATAAACGGGGGCGTGCAGTACAATTGGAAGAAACTACTAACCTCGGAAGTAGAGTCATGTAGTTAACCTGCAAGAATGATCTAATAATCGGATGTCAAAAAACGCACGGACGCATAAACTTCCTGCATAAGGCCTAATAAACGGGGCGTGCAGTACAATTGGAAGAAACTACTAACCTCGGAAGTAGAGTCATGTAGTTAACCTGCAAGAATGATCTAATAATCGGATGTCAAAAAACGCACGGACGCATAAACTTCCTGCATAAGGCCTAATAAACGGGGGCGTGCAGTAAAATTGGAAGAAACTACTAACCTCGGAAGTAGAGTCATGTAGTTAACCTGCAAGAATGATCTAATAATCGGATGTCAAAAAACGCACGGACGCATAAACTTCCTGCATAAGGCCTAATAAACGGGGGCGTGCAGTACAATTGGAAGAAACTACTAAACTCGGAAGTAGAGTCATGTAGTTAACCTGCAAGAATGATCTAATAATCGAATGTCAAAAAACGCACGGACGCATAAACTTCCTGCATAAGGCCTAATAAACGAGGGCGTGCAGTACAATTGGAAGAAACTACTAACCTCGGAAGTAGAGTCATGTAGTTAACCTGCAAGAATGATCTAATAATCGGATGTCAAAAAACGCACGGACGCATAAACTTCCTGCATAAGGCCTAATAAACGGGGGCGTGCAGTAAAATTGCAGTAAACGGGGGCGTGAGCGTGAGGATGTTGTCTTGCAGGAAAGATGTTGACGGCTCGCCGAGGGAAGAATTCCATGGGCACTGGAAAGGGGCGTCCCCACTTACGGGTGGCCGTAGCATCGTTCCGGGTGAAGCGCAAGATAATGCCATTGTTGCAAATACAGTTGTAATCTGCACGAGAAAGCGGAAAGGTGTCCGGTTGGTGTGCGTCATTGCAGCGCTTCCATGCGCACTGAAGGGGTTGCCGAACTGGTGGTGCTTGAAATACTGCGTCGAGGTGGTGGTGGAAAACATTTATTTACATATGCACTACTGGAGGTATTGCATGAGCTGACCCAGTGGGGGCCAGCCCTTACAAGTACTAGGTGGAGGTCCCTAGTTCGGGACCCCAGTGGCGTCGGCCGCCGCCCGAGCTCGCGCGACCAAGGCCCGTTGGGCCTGCAGGTCAGAGCAGCCGAGCAGGGTCGCCTCCCAGTCCTCCCGGGTTGGGTTGGGGTGAGGGGGGATAGCAGGGTTGGAGGGGCAGGCCCACACCATGTCGAGGATACGTCTGTCGATGCGGACGACGTGTCTGCGATGAGCGTGAGGACGTTGCCTTGCAGGAACGATGTTGACGGCTCGTCGAGGGAAGAATTCCATAGGTACTGGAAAGGGGCGTCTCCACTAATGGGTGGCCGTAGCAGCGTTCCCGGTGAAGCGCAAGATAATCCCGGGGTTGCAATACAATTCAATTCAATTCACTTTATTCTCCAGATATCTCTGGATGGTTTCCTGGATAAAACCTGCTAACGCAGCTTGACGAAGTCCAGGAAACCAATACAAGGCAAAGCGCACAGCCTCTGACAACTAGTTTTAAGACATCAGTAACTATAAATGATATTATAACCATAAATGGTAAAACCACAAAGCATAGAACAGAGGCAGTAATGTAAAAATGTCAAGAAACGCCTAGCTGTACAGAGAGAAAAAAAACGTAAGAACAAAGAGACAACTGAAGATGGCACATATTCAATCAACGAAGCAAACACAAGTAGCACACTTAGCTAAACAACACAGCAAATAATAATAACAATGGTATTAATAGTACACAAGTATTTACAACGTTACAAAGTAGTTCCGTAGTTCCTTTCTTTTATAGCCAGTGGTGTTTTGAAATGCGTTTAAGGTACATGGAAGGTTATGAGCTAAAGACTAATTTATAGTTGGTACGAAAAAATGGTACGACCCATACATCCTGATTTCGTGTGTGCATTGAAGCCTGGCGTAATTCTAAGCAGGCCAAAGTAGATAAATGATTTTTGGCATGGGTAGCGGAAAAATACACTAGTTGAAAAAGACGAAACTGGTATAGGTTATCTATGCGGATGATGGAATGTGCTTGGAAGGCGTTGTTTATTGGACTCGATTTTTCGAGATTTGTAACGTGCCGCAGAATTCTCTTTTGTATTATGAACCATTTGTTCATGTTAGTCTTTGTAGCTGTTGGCGATACTAAACTGCAATAATTTAAATGTGATTGGAACAATGCATAATAAATTCTGATTTTACATTTTACAGGCAAAGTGTAACGGCATCGCAACAACGCACCTGTAGCCGAGGAAAGTTTTTTGCTGAGATGTTCAATATGGTCATCCCAAGTCAAGTGAGATGAAAAATACACTCCTAATGTTTTGTGTTTGGTGACAATATCAATAACCTGTCCTTCAAAGTTTAGTACGCCACTGTGTTGTAGATCCTTATTCTTAGCACGAAAAATTAATGCTTTGGTTTTTGCTGTATTTATTGAAGCGTATTTAAGCGACACCAGGTTGATAATTTTTCTAAAGCAACATTACACTTCTCTATGAGACACTCAACCTCAGGGCCAGAGACAAGCAGAGTAGTGTCATCGGCGTATATAATAAACTGAGTGATGTTGTCTATGTTAATGTCATTTATGGATACATTAAACAGTAGGGGACACAGTACACTACCCTGTGGTACTCCAAGGCGGATTGGTAGAAAGTCAGAAATTTCATTATGTATACATACAGACTGAGTTCTGCTGCAAAGATAGCTTTCAATTATTGATAAAGCTTCCCACGGATGCCGCATGAATAGATCTTTTTGATTAGAATATTATGATCTAAGCAATCAAATGCTTTGCTGAAATCAAGAAACACGGCAAGCGTAAATACATTTTTCTCTATATTCTGCAAAATGTTTTCTTTCAGTGTTAGCAATGCACTTTCAGTAGACCTTCCGGTTCTAAAGCCAAATTGTGAATCTATTAGAACATTGTTTTTATTGAAAAACTTCATTATTCGCGATAAAATTAACTTTTCTAAACCTATTGAAAAAACTGGAAGTACAGAAATGGGCATGTAGTTTGAAGCGACGTTGCGGTCACCTCCTTTATGAATGAGTGATACCCTGGCTCTTTTCATGGCAAGAGGAAAAGTACCTGATTCGATTACCAAATTAAAAATGTGCGGAAGCACAGGGGACAGTAAGCCTATAACGTGCTTTATTGTAATCTGCACGAGAAAGCGCAAAGGTGTCCGGTTGGTGTGCGTCATTGCAGCGCTTCCATGCCCACTCGTTGTTCGTTGCTGTGTCACAGTTTCTTCGAGCCTTTGCACTTTGCAGACAAAAAAAAGTTTTTCCTTTCACTTTTGCTGGTAGCAGGTTTTTTTTTTGTATTTTTTCCTCTCACTTCCTTGTCGCTGCTTTTAGTACGTTTTCTTGTTTTTACTTCTGTTGTTGCCCGGGGGGGGGGGGGGTCTTCTGGGATGTTATTTCATTGTTTTGCTTTCACGCGTCTCAGTTTGTGTTTGCTACGCTTGATGACTTCCGTGTTTGAGCCTTTAATAGAATATGACGTTCTGTTTTGCTGTTTTTTATGATTCAACCGTTTTTTAAGTAGCCGCAGATGCCTTCCCGTGATTTTCGAGCTGTGTGTTGTTCACGCCCTCTGTGATAACCGTTGGAGTGGTTTTCTTGCTGGTTTTACAATCTTCTGGCGATTCATTATCTCCTTGGACACAGGGCGGCCTGTCCGTATTTAAAGCTCTGCCGGTTTCTATAAAATTTCTGTTGTTTGTTCAGCGCTAGTCCTGCTGTCTGTGTCTTCTCTGCTATCCCTGTGTTTTCCCGCTCCATACACTTTTCTTAAGATGAGATGTCACGCTTTTCAATTGGTCGAAATAGTCGTGACGTCAAAGTGCGCGAATTTCAAACGAGGCCAAGTGTGCTTTGGCTAGTAGCCATGCAACCAATGAAAGGGATGGTATAGTGATGCTCCAATTGGGACCTAGTTTAGTTATCTATACAGGTTTTTCCCTCGCTGTCTACGCAACACCTAGTCTCGGAAATAAACCTTCAACCTGAATTAACCAATCAGCCTAATTAACGTTTCTAGTCAGCCCAGATAAATAGATAATCCGAGCAGGAAATTGGTCCAGTTGGGGAATCGAACCAGGGTCTCCGGAGTGTGAGACACCACACCACCATTCCAGCTCGGGGGTTTGGAATGAACAAAGGCGCGTCTAGTGAATACGGTGTCTTCGTTCTCTCCTGTCTTCCTCCCTTCCCGTACAGCGAAGTTCAGGTGTCCATCGAAATATGCGGACAGATACATTTCCTTTCCTCAAAAACCAATTTCGTGGAACCAACCAAGGTCGTGGAAAGAACCATCTGCAGCGACGTGAGTCATCATCATCATCATCAGCCTGACTACACCCACTGCAGGGCAAAGGCCTCTCCCATGTCTCTCCAATTAACCCTGTCCTTTGTCAGTTGCCGCCACTGTATCCCCGCAAACTTCTTAATCTCATCCGCCCACCTAACTTTCTGCCGCCCCCTGCTACGTTTGCTTTCTCTTGGAATCCACTCCGTTACCCTTAAGGACCAGCGGTTATCTTGCCTTCGCATTACATGCCCTGCCCAAGCCCATTTCTTCCTCTTGATTTCAACTAAGATGTCATTAACCCGCGTTTGTTCCCTCACCCACTCCGCCCGCTTTCGATCTCTTAACGTTACACCTATCATTTTCCTTTCCATAGCTCGCTGCGTTGTTCTTAACTTAAGCTGAACCCTCTTTGTTAGCCTCCACGTTTCTGCCCCATAGGTGAGTACCGGTAGGATACAGCTGTTGTATACTTTTCTCTTCGGGGATATTGGTAAGCTACCATTCATGATCTCAGAGAACCTGCCATATGCGCTCCACCCCATTCTTATTCTTCTAGTTATTTCCCTCTCATGATCCGGATTTGCGGTCACTACCTGCCCTGAGTAGACATATTCTCTTACTACTTCCAGCACCTCGCTACCAATGGCGAACTGCTGTTCCCTTGCTAGGCTGTTGAACATTACTTTGGTTTTCTGCATGTTAATTCTTAGCCCCATCGTTCTGCTCTGCCTGTATCATGCTTTGCTGATCATGCTTTGCAGTTCTTGTCCTGAGTGGCTTAGCAAGGCGATGTCATCAGCGAATCTCAAATCACTCAGGTATTCTCCATTAACTCTTATCCCCAACTGTTCCCATTCCAGACCCTGGAATACCTCCTGTAAGCAGGCAGTGAAGAGCATTGTCGAGATCTTGTCTCCCTGCCTGACACCTTTCCGTATTGGAATTTTATTGCTGACTTTATGGAGAACTATAGTAGCTGTGCAATCGTTATAAATATCTTCCAATATTTTCACTTAGCACTCTTCTACACCCTGATTCCGCAATGCCTGCATGACAGCTGAGGTTTCCACTGTGTCAAATGCTTTCTCGTAATCAATGGAGGCTATATATAGGGGTTGGTTATATTCTGCGCATTTCTCTATCACCTGATTGATAGTGTGAATTTGGTATATTGTCGAGTATCCTTTACGAAAGCCTGCCTGATCATTTGGTTGACTAAAGTCCAAGGTTTTCCTGACTCTATTAGCGATTACCTTAGTAAATACCTTGTAGGCAATGGACAACAAGCTGATTGGTCTGTAATTCTTCAAGTCCTTGACGTCTCCTTTCTTATGAATAAACATAATGTTAGCGTTCTTGCAAGCTTCTGGTACTCTCGACGTCACAAGACATTGCGTATACAGGGTGGCTAGTTTTTGTAGCACAATCTATCCTCCGTCCTTCAACAAATCTGCTGTTACCTGATCCTCACCAGCTGCTTTCCCTCTTTGCATTGCTCCTAAGGCTTTCTTTACTTCCTCCTTCGTTACTGGCAGGATGTCCCGTTGCTGTGCTCGACTGCCTCCCTCAGTAATTGATGATTAGATTCGCGACTGTATAGATTTTTGTAGAACTCTTCGGGTAATTCAAGTATCTTATCCATATTGCTGATGACATTGCCCTGTTTGTCTTTTAGCGCATACATGTGGTGTTTACCTATGCCCAGTTTTCTCCTACTGATTTTAGGCTACCTCCGTTCCTTAGATCATGCTCGATTTTCTCCATGTTAAACTTTCTTATGTCGGGTACCTTGCGCTTATTTATTAACTTCGATAGCTCTGCTAGTTTTATACTGTCTGTAGAGTTAGACGTCCTCATGCTTTGGCGTTTCTTAATCAGATCTTTAGTCTCTTGAGATAGCTTGCTGGTATCCTGTCGAACAATCCTACCGTCTACTTCTGCGGCGCACTCTGTAGCGATAGCTGTAAGATTATCATTCATTCTTTCAACACTACGGTCGTCTTCTTCAGTTAAAGCGGAAAATCTGTTTTGCAGCGACATTCTGAATTCCTCTACCTTCCCTCTTAATGCTAACTCGTTAATAGCCTTTCTCTTCACCAGTTTCCTCCGTTCCCTCTTCAAATCTAAGCTAACACGAGACCTTACCATTCTGTGGTCGCTACAACGGACCTTACCGAGGACCTCCACATCCTCTACGATGCCAGGGTGTGCACAAAGTATGAAGTCCAGAAGAGGGCAAATACGGGCTGGTTGGTACATGTTTTACGAATTGGAAAAACAGCGCAATCAAAGACGAGACACAAGAGAAGGACAAAACACCAGCGCTGACTAACAACCAAATGGTTTATTGCTACAGGTGAGGCAGCATATAAATGAAATGGCATGAGTAAAAACACAAAATAAGTATGAGAGAAAGATACCGCACAACCACACAACTTGACTAAAAAAAGGCACGTCACTGATTAAGATCAGCAGCCCATCCATAAATCTTCTCTCAAAGGAACTTGCGTATCTTAATCAGTGACGTGCCTTTTTTTAGTCAAGTTGTGTGGTTGTGCGGTATCTTTCTCTCATGCTTATTTTGTGTTTTTACTCGTGCCATTTCATTTATATGCTGCCTCACCTGTAGCAATAAACCATGTGGTTGTTAGTCAGCGCTGGTGTTTTGTCCTTCTCTTGTGTCTCGTCTTTGATTGCGCTGTTTTTCCAATTCGTAAAAGTATGAAGTCTATTTCATTTTTAGTCTCAGCATTGGGGCTCTTCCACGTTCACTTCCTGTTTTCTCGTTTGCGGAGGAAGGTATTCATAATCCGTAAATTATTTCTATCTGCGAACTCTACTAATAACTCTCCCCTACTGTTCCTAGAACCTATGCCATAGTCACCTACCGCCTTGTCTCCAGCCTGTTTGTTACCGATCTTTGCATTAAAGTCGCCCATCAGTAAAGTGTACTGTGATTTTACTTTGGTCATTGCCGATTCCACATCCTCATAGAAGCTTTCAACTATCTGGTCATCATGGCTTGATGTAGGCGCGTAGGCCTGCACCACCTTCAGCTTGTACCTCTTATTAAGCATAATTACGATAGCTGCCACTCTCTCGTTAATACTGTAAAACTCCTCGATGTTGCCAGCTATATCCTGATTAATGAGGAATCCCACACCTAGTTCTCGCCTATCTGCTAATCCACGATAGCACAGTACATGCCCGCCCTTTAGTACTGTATACGCCTCATCTGTCCTCCTAACCTCACTAAGCCCTATGACATCCCATTTAATACCGGCTAATTCCTCCAATAGCACTGCTAAGCTAGCCTCACTTGATAAGGTTCTTGCGTTAAACGTTGCCAGGTTCAGTTTCCAATGGCGGCCTGTCCGGAGCCAGAGTTTCTTAGCACCCTCCGCTGCGTCACAGATCTGACCGCCGCCTTGGTCAGTTGCTCCGCAGCTGCTGGGGACTGAGGGCCGAGGGTTAATTGGTTTGTTCATAGAAGGTTATGGCCATGTACTACACTAGGGGGGCCAAATCCTGTTCTGGTGAGGAAGTGCGTTGTCGGTTCTGTTCACCGAAATCAGGCCGCACTCCAAGCCTGGGTATGCAATTCCATCGACACGCGAATTTGTTTTTTTTTAATCCGGTGGAGAATTGCGTGGCACCGGGATTCGAGGCCCAACCCAAGTTTTATTGAAGTACCGGGATTCGAACCCCGGTCCTCTTGCACGCGAGGCGGATGCTCTACGTCTACGCCATCGCTGCCACACTAATAACTCTCCAACGTGAGTACGAAGCGACGTGAGTACGAAGGGGCAACTTTATAATGTCAGGAAGCGTTTCAGGATATGGGTCCTCGGAGTACTCTAGAGCACGATAATCGTAGGGCGCCTGAGCTTGCCTAAAACATGTTTATATGACTTACCAAAAAGGTTTGGTTTGGTTTGGTTTATGGGGTTTAACGTCCCAAAGCGACTAAGGCTATAAGAGACGCCTTACCTAAAAGGAATTTATGCGCAGCTGTGGAGCAGATCGCCATTAAATAACTCTCATGAGTGTTTCTAATGTCAGATCAATGCTTTGCGAAAGCTTTATAATAAATTGAACGCAGGAAAGTTCTCACCTGAGGGTCTCAAATGTGTTGGAAACGTAACAAGTGAAGGCGGGCTAGTTGGTAGTTGACAATGGAGTGCATATTGCAACCGCGCAAAACGACGCAGGACAAAGAGAGGAAAGCACAGGACAAGACGCGGAACTTCAACTAAAGTTTACTACGGGAAAACCACATTTATATAGGAACCGTAATCACACCTCATAAACAGCCGAAACCATCAAATAACACAGGAACGAGGGCGCGCGTGGCAAAAGTTCGCATCTAGATAGTTTAATTCTTTCTTAGATAAAGACACTGAAGTGAAGCTGATGCAGCGGTCATTTTATTTTTTTATGCAGTAGGCTTCGAAGATTTCCCTGCTAAGTTGGGTCGTCAATTTTTTTAAGACCATTGTGTCGCGGAACCTGGGTGTGCAATTGCTACAATGGCGACAATGTTTTGCCAGTTCCCCGCCTCCCGCCAATGATTCAACAGCGGCGCGATGCTCCTGAAGTCTGACATTCAGGCATCGTCCAGTTTGCCCTATGTAGCAATTCCCACATGTGAGGGGTATTTTGTATACCACCCCCGTTTTGCAGGGAACGACCCTGTTTACGTGCTTAGTTCGGCACTCGTTCTTTTTTCCCCTTCCCTGCACCATATTGCACATGCCCGAAAGCTTTTTGGGCGCCCTGAAGACCACCGGGACATCACATTTCATGGCCACTTTTTTGAGGCGATGGGAGATCTGGTGGAAGTATGGCATTGCCACGGGTCTCCGGCGTTGCGGTTCTTCACTTGGGCTGTGCTTCGGTGGGCAACGAGCTTCCTTGGCAAGAGCTTCTATCACCGAGGTGACCATCTCTCGAGGAAAACCAGCACTACTCAGACGTTGTAACTGAAATCGCACGCTATCCTGCATTTCATGTGGGCAAGACTTATCAAGAGCAGCGCGCAGGCAGTTTTTTGCTATTCCCCTTTTAATAAGCTTTGAATGAGCTGACTGGTGGTTTAAATTACCTTTTTTTGTGCGAGGCTGGTACCTCCAACACACCTGGGTTCCACTAGCACTCGTGACAATACATATGTCCAAAAACTGCAAGCATCCCTGCGATGGCAACTCATGGGTGAATTTCAATCCAAAGGCACACTCACTGAAGATTTTAAGGATTCCGTTCACTACTGTAATGGGCCCTTCTGGAGATACCCCTTAGCAAAAACTAATGCGTTTGGACTATACGGTGGGCTATTTAAATTGTATTTTAAACATGCTTTGTATTCGTGAATGCACTAAAAATATGTAGGAAATACGTTCCTGAAATTTCATGTTTGGTATTCGAAATATATTTTTAAAATGTGCCAAAAATACCTGACTTAAAGCATACTTCGAGCACTTTTCAAATACGTGAAAAATTATGTATGCAGTTTTAGCATCTTGTCAGTGTATTAAAAGTGTATTTTCGGAAATATGAAATTAATTCATCCAAAGTATACTTCAATTCTAAAAAACGGCCAGTCCTTGTAAACGTATATGTATGCAGTTTTAGCATCTTGTCAATGTATTAAAATTTAAAAGTGTACTTTCGTAAATACGAAATGAATTCATCCGAAGTATACTTCAAATCTAATAAACAGGCAGTTTTTTTAATGTATTTGCACCACAATTCTAGCTGCCGTTGAACAGTCGAGTGCTCGAAATCGCGTTTCGGGAAATGGCATTTGCGTGTTGTCAATGTATTTGAAGTGTACTTCCGTAAATTTTAAATTAATTCGTCCAAAGAATACTGAAATTCTAGCAAATTGGCAGTCCGCATAGCATGTTTGCAGCGCACTACAAGCTGTCGTTGAACAATCTAATGCTCGAAATCGAGTTTCGGGAAATCGCATTTTGGTGTTGGCCATGTATTTAAAGTGTACTTTCGTAAAAACGCAATTAATCCGTCTGAAGTATACTTAAATTCTAACAAATGGGTAGCCCGCGTAAACATATTTGCATTACACTTCAAGCTACCGTAGAACTATCTAGGGCTCGAAATGACGTTTCAGCGAAGAGTGAAAACTTTTCCTTTTTTCTCATCCTTTCGTTTATGGTAACCTCTAGCAGGAGGGTGATCACCACTTATACCTCTGCTACACGGTCGCTTCGAATGCCTTCCAAACGAATGTCATCTAACGCTACTACACGTGTTCTGTCTAAGGGAGTGCTTGAAGATAATATGACGCCAATGAATATTAACCGCGTCAGCATGAAATTTCCCCAGGAGTGCGCCGATGAGGACGACTGCACTCATACTGTTTTTTACATCGCTGCGTACGAACAGCTAGTGCTCTTTTCATAACATAAAACGCAATCTACGCTTTAGTTCTATTAAACAATCTGGTTTCTTTTTTATTGGTTGTACTCGTGCTTGTTCACGCAGTGCGACAATATGTGGGAAGCGATGATGCGATCGCACGCCTGAGAAACACTTGGCAGACGGGTTGTTGCCATCGCGCAGGATCGGCGCTTCTCGCTTCTTGTCCCGGGTTTCTCCGACGTGACCAGTACTTTCTTTAAACTACTTTATCCAGAAGTATGTTTGGCGACTGTTCGCTTTAACTGAAACGGCCTAACTCGTTATCCACAAGCTAGCGACGGCGACGACTGCTGCTGCCCGTAAAGCTCGGTTGGGCAGTCTGGGTTACACCGGCGTTTCCCGTTCATCGTACGCGTGCCCTGCGATGTAAGAAAAATAGTTGATTTCAGGTCACTGTTGCCAAAACTACACCCGGTGACCATTTGCATTCGCTAAAGCTTGTGATTCGCTCTTCACAACCGCCGAAATCACTTATCCAACCCTGCGGACTCGCTGGGCCTAGTCGTCGCGGAAGGGAAGAGAGCCGTCGTCGAATGAAATTGATTTGGCAAGCGCTTATCGCTGGTGAGTGTTCAGGTGTGCACATGTGAAATATAGCCTTTCGTTTCGCTCATTTAGAAGCGCGAGCATATTTACACCGCCGCCTCATCACCGTGCTCTCGCTCGGCCGCCGACAAGGCTGACCGTCCGCCGACCAGATTCGTCGGTGTCGTTGGCCTGAAAAACATTTCCCTCTACAATCATATTTATTTATTTATTTATTTATTTATCATCATACCCACAGCGCCATTGTCTGGCATTACAGTGGGGGGGTAGAAGAAAAAGTACACAAATGCCACCGCATGCAGGTGGTTACAAAAAAAAAAAGATAACAATGAGATAGAAAGAACACGGAATTATTATACACAAAAAAATGTCACAGCATGGAAGAAAATGAATCATTTGATAATATGGACACTACTTCCTCAGGCAGCTTGTTCCATTCCGAAACCGGTTTGGGGAAAAAAGACATTTTAAAAAGGTCAGTCCGGCACCTGTATTCTTTAACTTTAAGTGAATGATCTCTACGTAAAGACACGTAATCAGGGTTGGCTATATATTTGGTTCTGTCTATTCCAGTTCTAGAATGAAATATATTATGAAATAATTTTAAACGCAGTACTTTCCTACGTTTTTGAAGTGAGTCCCAACCCAAAGATTTTTTCGCGCTCGTTACACTAAAATATCGCCCATAGTTATTGAAAACAAAACGAACGGCCAAATTCTGAACTCTTTCTAGCTTTTGAACGTCAAGCAAGGTTTTCGGATCCCAGACTGTGCAAGCATACTCAAGTATGCTTGTAACGTTTGTATTATACAGCAGTTTTTTAGTCTGTAAAGGGAAAAGTTTAGCGTTACGTCGCAGGAAACCTAAAACACGACAGGCTTTGGCAGTAACGAAATGCACGTGACGATGCCAAGACATTGAACTTGTTAAATATACACCAAGATATTTAAATTCCAACACTGTAAGCAGTCTGCTATTATTTATGTTATAAGTGAAAATATGGGGAACCTTCTTTTTAGTGAAACACATATGTACAGATTTTTGTAAGTTAATATGCAGTCTCCAGTTCTCACACCACTGGGCCACTTTACACAAACTCTGTTGTAATGCATCGCAGTCACTTTGGTCGTTAATAATTCTATACAATACACAATCGTCCGCAAAAAGACGCATGTATGAAGAAATACCTGAAAAGATGTCATTCATGTAAATTATGAACAGTAATGGGCCCAAGACGGATCCCTGAGGCACCCCTGATGTTACAGCCACCTCATGCGATTGTTTCCCGTTGACAACAACACATTGACGCCTAACGCTCAAATATTCCTTTATCCACCTAATAACGTTCTCATTTATGTTGTACCAGTATAATTTTTGTATTAATAAGGAATGTGATACAACGTCAAAGGCCTTCTTAAAATCTAGAAAAATACAGTCAACAGAATATCCCTTATCTAAAGCACTTGACAGGTCATGTACAAATTCGGTAAGCTGGGTGACACACGAGTAACCACTGCGAAAGCCATGTTGATTAGTATTTAATAATGAATGTATACTAAGATGATTCATAATACTAGTATAACACACATGCTCTAAAACTTTGCATAATACACTGGTCAAGGACACTGGTCGATAATTTGAAACAACATTCCTAGGTCCCGATTTATGTATAGGTACAACATTAGCAAGCCTCCATTCGTCAGGCAAGGAGCCTTCCTGTAATGACTTTGTGAAAAGAATTTGAAGGTACCTTGACAACGCAAAAGCGCAAGAAGAGAGCAGGATCGTGGGTAAGCCGTCCGGACCGGTGGCACTGTTATCTTTTAAGCGTTCTAAGAGCGACACAATTCCTCGCTGATCAAATTCAATGTTCTCCATGGGTTCCGTACAGTTCAAGGCAAGGCGAAAATCGGCAGGGCTATTGCTGTCCTCAGCAGAAAAAACTGAGCTGAAAAACGTGTTAAAGCACTTGGCTTTCTCCAGATTATCATGAACGATACTTCCGTTGTGATCGAGTGGTGGGATAGACAATTCATCCTTTCTGTTTTTTTTTATGTACTGCCAAAATTCTTTAGGGCGATCCTGGATACGCATGTCGAAAGACTGAAAGTAGGTAAATTTAGCCTCTTTGACCGAAGCATTCATATCCTTTGTAATCTTTTTTAACTGATCCATGTTATCTTCCGAGGGATTTCTTTTGAAGCGCGCATATAGTTGTTGCCTCTTTTCAACGACTCTGCGCAGCGCTTTTGTGAACCATGGCTTGCTTTTGCTGCGACGTTTCGTCGTCACCCATGACGGCACATGCTGCTCACGCAAATCAAAAAGTTTGGCTGTCAGTGTGCGCCACAGCTCATCAACGCTGAGTGAATCAGACAATGTTTCGTACACATCGACATAGGATTCAAGTGCCCAGGCTATCTCGGGGAAATTTGCCTTTCGGTAACTGTAAATGCGCCGATTGCCACAGTCTTCAAGTTTAACATACTGAAAGTTCATTTCCGCTAAAACACAACTGTGATCACTGATACCGGGCACTACAAGGGTAGAACAAGCTGCCGATGGTTGGTTAGTGAATAATAAATCCAAAACATTGTTGCCACGGGTTGGCTGCAGCACTAATTGGGATAAGCTGAAAGAATTGCACAGATTTAACAATTCTTTGCCTACTGCGGAATTGGCTCTAGACGGAAGACATCCTGAGCTCCAGTCTAATTCAGGAATGTTAAAGTCACCTCCAACAATTAAACAGTCAGTTTTAACAGTTTCAATCATATCAGTTAGGTCGCTGATGGGTTCAAGCTGATTTCCAGGTGGCCTGTAAAACGAGCAAACTGATAGTAATTTACCATTTAAAAGTCTAATTTGAGCCCATACTGCCTCACATGTCCCAACATCAATTTCCATCTTACGAGAACTAACTAAGACGTCCACCAGTATAAATACGCCTCCTCCGTGCCTGTCTCGATCTTTTCGATAGCTGATATAGTTACTCGGAAAAACTTCGCTATCGCTAACATCCCCATCCAGCCATGATTCACATCCGATCACAACGGAAGGTCTCGCCATGTCAATTAGACCATGTAGCTTGTCCACTTTATTCTTAATACTTCTGCAGTTTAGTACTAGAATGGACAAAACAGAGTGATCCGGCTTAACTTGTAGTAAACTAGATATAGTAAACTAGATATTTCACAATAATCACATGCTGTTGTTGAGCGTGATATATACTGCCGTTGTAGGACTAGTGTGACCGGCGCCGTCGTCGTCGCTGTACACTGAAAACGAGCTGAGGCTTTCGAATGCGTTTGGAAAGTGTCGTGTAGCACCGCGGGAGTCCGTCGATTCCGAATGTCATTCCAATTCTCGAATGACATTCGACTCAGATGTCATTTGAACATTTCCGTGTGAGAAGTTGATAGCATTATACCAGCAAAAGCGCCTTGGGTACTTCTGGGCCCGAATACACCAGCGGAACGGACCCCGACTGGCAAGGCCGACCGGCTCCTTTGACGCGCATGTATATTTTGGTGGACAGTTCGACTCCGTACCTATGCCTGACGCACGTTTCAACTAGCAATTCCGTTCTCGATTAGCCGCAAATTCGAACGGAATCAGTATGGTACTTCTGCGATAATTTGGCAGCCCACAGTCTGCGCAAAAAAAGGCCTCACCGGGCAAGATAGTGCGTCGTTCTCGGTGGGTATATATATAAGGCAAG
Source organism: Amblyomma mixtum (assembly GCF_055824585.1). Taxonomy (NCBI): domain Eukaryota; kingdom Metazoa; phylum Arthropoda; class Arachnida; order Ixodida; family Ixodidae; genus Amblyomma; species Amblyomma mixtum. Next base: position 42,215,826 of record NC_143021.1, read on the forward strand.
CCAAGCACAGCGCTTGTCATAGGATTTATAGTTTGCCGTGTCACCGTCGTCTTGGTATGCTGTGTGTAGGTATCTGCCGTTCCCATTCAGTCACGTGACCTTATAATTTCAGACTTCTGTTAATTGATGGAAATACTCGTGTGCAGTTTGTTCTTCAGTTGAAGCATTAACCCGTCTCATTCCATGGAGCCGCCCAGTAGAAATTTTTTAAAGCCCGAGTAAATATATTTTTAATGTATTAAATGTATATTTTTAGTCTATTTCTAATGTATATTTTTGATGCATTATAAATACGCTAAGTGGGCAAAAATGTATTTTTCACGTATTTTTAAGAACGTTCAAAAATTATTCCTAGTATACTTAGAAAGCATTCGTATTGCAGTTTAAGCATAGGGACAAAAATGCGAAATAAATATGAAATTAATACAACACGTTTGAAATGTATTTTTAGCACATCCTCTTTTTCTCTAAGGGACCCCTTTTAAGAAAATGGCATAATCGTCAACATATCTAAAAATCTTAGCCGAGTGGGCTGTGTCGAGGCTAGCAGCGATTCGCTTGTCCGAATATGATAAAAAGATGTCACTTAACAATGGGGCAATACATGAACCAATGCACACACCATGCTTCTGAATGATATTCTTCCCCTCAAAATTAACTATACTCGCAGAAAGATAAAAACGGAGCATTTCTACAAAGTCGTCCACACTCATGCCACATGCGTTCCGGAAGGCCACTGAGCCGTAGTCATCTATGGTATCCTTAAGAGCCCTAAGCAGTTTGTCTTGTGGTATGGAATAAATAAGGTCAACGACGTCAATTGAAAAAGGAAACAACGATTCACCTGTGTTAACATGGTCACTAAGAAATAGGATAAGATCTTCAGAATTCTTAATCAAGAACGGGCCCTCAAAGCTGAGCATGCGTAGGTGTTTCTGAAGAAACTTCGAGATTGCGCCCTGCCACGTATCACGTTCGGATACAATGGCTCGAAAAGGAACATCTGGTTTGTGGGTCTTTGCGTAAAAGAAAATGCTAAGTGCTCCACTGGACGCACCTTTCACGGATGAATAGAGCTTCTCGAGATTACATCTTTCACTCAAACCAATCGCTAGTTTCTTCAACTTTGCGGCGCTAAACTTTGAGAGGGAGAAGTTTTTTGTTGCAGCAGCTTCTCTCGCTTTTTGACGATATACTGAATTAGGCAGAACAGCAAAACTACCCTCTTAATCAGAGATCATTAAGGCAAGATCATTCTGTTTAAGGTACTCAACAGTCTTTTTTACATGAAGCTTTTGTTTCGGTTGCGAGCGCTTCGTAACAAGGGAACTTACACCTTCCGAAATACACCAGCCTTTTTCCTCCTCTGGGGCACGTCTAGCGATATTTTTGACAAGCGACAAAAGCTCTACCGGGGAATCCTCAGGTTCTGTGCAGAACTTGGCACCTTTGGACAACACCGAATCAACATATGTAGGTACACCACAGCCACCAATGTATGAAACTTTACCTGGCTGCGGATTAATCTTTTTCCGACTTTTTACCCAATCTAGGAGCCCGGGAAGGCATAGGGACCACAGAAATTCAGTAGTAAAGCTACACTCACGAGAGTACTGTCTATACACTGCATCACAGTTCGCGCCGCCGCGGTGGCTCAGCGGTTATGGTGCTCGGCTGCTGACCCGAAAGACGCGGGTTCGATCCCGGCCGCGGTGGCTGGAATTTCTTTGGAGGAGAAATTCTAGAGGCCCGTGTACTGTGCGATGTCAGTGCACGTTAAAGAACCCCAGGTGGTCGAAATTTCCGGAGCCCTCCACTACGGCGTCTCTCATAGCCTTAGTTGCTTTGGGACGTTAAACCCCATAAACCAAACCAAACCAGCATCACAGTTCTCCGCTCCGCCGACTTGGGATGCTGCGAGGACCCGTAGGCAACCTTGAAGATGACGGACTTGCCTCCATAGTTCGGACCGTAGTATCTTCATCAGTCTCGTAGAATGCCTTTGCGAGGGGATGCACCGGGAGAAGGGGAGAATGACCTCTGGAAGGACAAGCCGGTGGTTTAAGGCGAAGGCACACACGCGCGCACGACAGGTGATGATGGCCGTCAAGTTAACAAGTGTAATGGATGAATTCACACAAAGAAAGGTAGGTAGAACAGAGCCCATTGAACTAGAAAGTAGCACATGTAACAAGTGAAGGTGGGCTAGTTGGTGATTGACAATGGAGTGCATATTGCAACCGCAGAAAACGACGCAGGACGAAGAGAGGAAAGCAGCAGGACAAGACGCGGAACTTCAACTAAAGTTTACTACGGGAAAACCACATTTATACAGGAACCGTAATCACACCTGATAAACAGCCGAAACCATCAAATAACAAACGCACGAGCGCGCGCGTGGCACAAGTTCGCATCTAGATAGTTAGCAGGGAAATCTTCGAAGCCTACTGCATAAAAAAAGAAAATGACCGCCGCATCAGCTCCACTGCAGTATCTTTATCTAAGAAAGAGTTAAACTGTCTAGATGCGAACATGTGCCACGCGCCCTCGTGCCTTTGTTATTTGATGAATTCATCCATTATACTTGTTAACTTGACGGCCATCATCACCTGTCGTGCGCGCGTGTGTGCCTTCGCCTTAAACCACCGGCTTGTCCTTCCAGAGGTCATTCTCCCCTTCTCCCGGTGCATCCCCTCGCAAAGGCATTCTACCAGACTGATGAAGATACTACGGTCCGAACTATGGAGGCAAGTCCGACATCTTCAAGGTTGCCTACGGGTCCTCGCAGCATCCCAAGTCGGCGGAGCGAAGAACTGTGATGCAGTGTATAGACAGTACTCTCGTGAGTGTAGCTTTACTACTGAATTTCTGTGGTCCCTATGCTTTCTCGGGGTCCTAGATTGGGTAAAAAGTCGGAAAAAGATTAATCCGCAGCCAGGTAAAGTTTCATACATTGGTGGCTGTGGTGTACCTACATATGTTGATTCGGTGTTGTCCAAAGGTGCCAAGTTCTGCACAGAACCTGAGGATTCCCCGGTAGAGCTTTTGTCGCTTGTCAAAAATATCGCTAGACGTGCCCCAGAGGAGGAATACTGATCCTGCCTTAATGATCTCAGATAAAGAGGGTAGTTTTGCTGTTCTGCCTAATTCAGTATATCGTCAAAAAGCGAGAGAAGCTGTTGCAAAAAACTTCTCCCTCTCAAAGTTTAGCGCCGCAAAGTTGAAGAAACTAGCGATTGGTTTGTGTGAAAGATGTAACCTCGAGAGGCTCTGTTCATCCGTGAAAGGTGCGTCCAGTGGAGCACTTAGCATTTTCTTTTCCGCAAAGACCCACAAACCAGATGTTCCTTTTTGAGCCATTGTATCCGAACGTGATACGTGGCAGGGCGCAATCTCGAAGTTTCGTGCAGTGGCTTTGCACATTTTTTATTTTTTTTTGTGTGTGTAAAGTGTGTCCGGAAAATTAATCACTACATATGTAAATACGTTGCGCAGCCGTTGTATGCCTTGTAAAGAGGGGCTTGAACCTCGTCAAGTGAACTATTTTTCACTTTTGTTCAAGCCCCTACCGCTTAGATGGAAATAAATCTTATCATATCATATCTACGAGCGCAGCTGCCAAAAGGCGACGTCATCACCGTCCACAGGTGAAGGCGACGTCATCACTGTCCACAGGTGGAGCTGTCGGCGCGGCAGCGTCGAGCGCTGCTCCGTCGTCAGTCGGTGTTCGGCAGCTAGTGGAGGAGCATGGTTCCCGCCAGGTGGTTCGGCTCAGCAGACCAAGGGCGACTCTCCGAACACAAAGTCGTAACACAGACAATCATTCGCAGTCGAAGTAGCGCGACAGAGGCTTTCGCATAGCGCACTTTAGCCTTCCAAAGTGCCCTCGTAGTTTCTTTTATTATAGAACTCGGAACATGCAAACTGCAATCAGCTCTATGAAATGCAGCGACGCGCTCGTCACTCGTCAGCATGACAGGGCGACCCTCTCTCAGGGGGAACATGCGCGCTTCGAAGTGCCCTTGTGTGTTCGACACGGCCGCGCATCGGAGCAAAGTGGCTGCAGGAGGGTCTGCAAGTGGTTCGCGACGTCTGCCACTTCGCTCCCGTGGGGACTGCGAAGAGCGCGGCCGCATGTTCACTGTACGAGTGCATCACCCTATGCATACGCTTCAAATCAAATCAAATCAAATTTATTTTCAACATTGATACAATGTTGATGGCTTCCGTGACAAAAAGCTATGAGGACAGCTTGACTAGGTCAGGGAACCATTTTGGCAGCAGCGATTTCATATACACTACAATAATTCAAATACAAATGAAATGTGCAACAGAATCATACAGTCATACTGGTGAACAGCGCAAAAAAGGCGGGACAACAACAAGACAAGCGCTGACTATCAACTGGGTTTATTGAGGACGGAAGGGTATATATACAAAAACATAACACAAAGAAGTAAGAAGATAGTGTGAAAAGGGCCGTGAAAATCAAAAGTTATGTCGCATGTGAAGTGATGTAAGCCAATTCCTTGTTGCTAAGTGCCACGGAAGGACTGCTGATGCATTCGTCACCTTGCCTGTGGATGTGATGCGCTTCCATTATTTCGCGCGTGAGCTTATCTTTATGGCGGAACAGAACTTCGGTTTTCTTGTACTCCGGTGCGCACTTGCACTTTTTGCAGTGGAACTTTGTGCGCGGAAGCCCGCCATCTTGTTCCGATTTCCTTTCTTGCGATTTCCTTTCTTAGCCACGTTGCCGCTCATTGTCAAAAGTGCAAATGCCATCATGAAAGGGAGCAAGAAAGGAAATCGGAACAAGACGGCGGGCTTCCGCGCACAAAGTTCCGCTGCAAAAAGTGCAAGTGCGCACCGGAGTACAAGAAAACCGAAGTTCTGTTCCGCCATAAAGATAAGCTCACGCGCGAAATAATGGAAGCGCATCACATCCACAGGCAAGGTGACGAATGCTTCAGCAGTCCTTCCGTGGCACTTAGCAACAAGGAATTGGCTTACATCACTTCACATGTGACATAACTTTTGATTTTCACGGCCCTTTTCACACTATCTTCTTACTTCTTTGTGTTATGTTTTTGTATATATATCCTTCCGTCCTCAATAAACTCATTGACAGTCAGCGCTTGTCTTGTTGTTGTCCCGCCTTTTTTGCGCTGTTCACAAGTATGAATGCATACCAACTCGCCCAGATCTCAGCCTTACTAAATAAGAATCATACAGTGTCCTACTTACTGAGTAAAATAGTTAAAATGCAAGTGAATATTGTAATGGAATACACGGACTTCGTTCATAAACTTAACTACGCCACAAAATAACAATGTGCACTACAATAAAACTATGCAACAAACGAATAAACTTAGTACCATAAAACGTTTTATACGTGAGGTCCCGATGAGAAGGCAAACACACACTCACTCTGTATGGCCAATTTCACAATTACCACTCAAAATCATAACGCAGTCTTAGAAAATTGCCCAGAAACAAACATGCTGCGCAATGCTGTGCGCGTTAGGGCAATGGAACCAGAAAATTGTGTTTTAATCTTGTTTAATAGAAATGGCACGTTGTACGTTAATGTTTGCAGAAGATAATTAGTGTGTGGCCGCGGTACAAACCATTCCTCAGACGACCTGGTTCGATATGGGCGAGTTTGCAAAGTAAGAGTACACAGCTCCTTCAGGAACTGCTGGTAAGATACACTTGAGAAGTACAGCAGGTATAGTAGACTGTAATCGTAAATCTGTTGTATACTGACCAACTTGAACTGAGTACAGAGGTCATGAGTGTGGTGAAGTATGAAACATTAGGAATGCAACGAACAGCTTTTTTTCGAGCCTAAGTAGTATAGTTATGTTTTTTTTTTGGCCCAAATTAACGTGCAGTAGTTAATGTGGGACCGAAAGACGGAGTGCAAAAAACTGCTGGTAAGATACACTTGAGAACTGGTTGTTATATTACGGCCTAGAGCAAGTTTTGCGCATCCGCGGAAATAGTGTACAAAGCGGGGAAAAAAAAGGTCGGCAGAGACTCCTAAGGCTGACTCTCTGTGCGAACGTAGTCGCCGTCCGCTGCGACGTGATGTGACCCAATGCCAAGCAGCTGCGCAGTGGTGCAGCGGTCAAGCGGTCCGCCGCTATATACAGCCCCGCTGCAGTCCTTTAACTTCCCACTTAACATCTCTGCCCTGGTTAAATTCTTTTATACTCATCAGTTTCATTCGGCGCATGCCCTTGATCATGTCCTCGCTACATTTAACGAAACGTTCGTGACACTTTACAAGAAAAACTTCCGTTTGGTCAAGCCAGTTTCCCGAGTGTTCCATTTGGTGGACGGCTGATTTGGGCACGCTGCGGTCCCGTGTGCGCGCTTTTAGTCGACGTTTCCAATACATTTGAGACCCTCAGCTGAGAACTTTCCACCGTTCAATTTATTATAAAGCTTTCGAAAAGTATTCAAGTTTCAAGTTTATTTAAAACGCACATAGTAATACAAATACAATAAAATCAGTACAGAAGGAGGTCCCATAGTACACGACTGTCGGGAGGACCTCCTAGAACAAATCAAGTGGGGTAAAATTGCAAAGAATGGAAGGCAGTGTATCAATTAGCATAAATAAACAATCTACAAAAAATTTACAATGTTATGTAGGAAAAACGGAACAAAAAGTATACACAGCAACAACTTTCAAACATAATGCAAAGAAAATGAGACTTTAAACAAGGATTACTACTGTTTAGGCATGATGAACTACACAGGAAATTAATTAAGTACTCTTTAATGCGGTGATGAAATGAGTGAACAGTAAACGACGCTTTAATTTCACATGGCAAAGTATTCCAACAGGATATGCCGGCAAATATTGTGGTAAATTTTCTATAATTAGTCCTCACTTTAGGCAGAAGAAGATTATTACGCTGTTGAAACCTAGTAGAATTAGCATTTATAAGCTGATCAGGAAAGCCATCAATATGAGCATGATGATTAATTACCTTGTAGATAATGATGGATAATTTCACAGCGAATAACTGTTGAAGTGGAAGTATGCGCAAGCTATGATAAAGTGGTAAAGAGTGTGTTAGGAATGAACTGAATGACATGAGCCTGATGGCCTGATTCTGAAGGCGCTGAAGTCTTTCAATGTGAGTGAAATATGTATTTCCCCAGCAGGACAAACAGTAGCTAAGGTGACTGTGGATATATGCATAATATAATGAACGTAAGATGTGCGGTTGAAAGTATGCACGTGTTTTGATTATGATACGAATGCCGAAGGAAACCTTATGCATGAGTGATTGAACATGGAGATGAAACTTCAAGTGCTTATCTTAAGTGACCCCAAGGAATCTTAAAGATTCGGAAATATGCAGTGCATGGTTATCAAGTGTTAGTGATGGTGGAATATTTATGATTCTGAGAGGAGAATGAAATAGCATGAAAGTTGTTTTTTTGGGTTCATTTGCAGCATGTTATTTTTGCACCACTGGCTGATATTATTTAGGTCTACTTTAAGTTTATGCTGAAGTGTGGTGGTGGATTTGTCTGGAGTGTAAATGGTTGTATCGTCCGCATATAATACGCATTTTGTGTGGTTTAGTGCGATAGGTAGATCATTACTGAATAGTAAGAACAGTAACGGTCCCAGTATTGATCCCTGCGGAACACCTTGGTTTATAGTCTGAGAGGTAGAAAAAGTGTCGTTTATAGCAATAACTTGTGATCGATTACTTAAATAACTGCATATGAACTGAAGAGGTGGACCGGAAATACCAAAAGATTCTAGCTTATGAACAAGTATGCGATGGTTAATTGAGTCAAAAGCTTTTGTTAGATCGATGAAGATTGCTCCTACAATTGAGCCATTATCAATGGCTTGTTTGGCATTTTCAATGAAATTTATCAGTGCTAGTTCGGTAGAATAACCCTGTCTGAAGCCAAACTGTTGAGGAGATAAAAGTTTAAATGTAGTAAGGTAGTTCATTATACGCGTGCAAAAAAGCCTCTCAATTACTTTGCTGAAAAAAGGGAGAATGCAAATGTGACGGTAATTATTGATGTATTTGCAATCACCTGCCTTAAAAATTGGGATAATTTTACCAGTCTTCAGACAATCTGGAAACACACCTGCCTTGAACATTTTGTTAATTATTATGGTGAGAACTGGGGATATGTCTTCTGAAATGAGCTTAACTTTAGAAGGATGAATCGAATCTAATCCTGCGCCGGTTGATTTGAGAGATTTAATGACTTGATGGACTTCTGTTGACGTAGGACGTAAGTAAAAAGAGCGGGAGCAACGTGGCAAGGAAGGTAAAATGGTTAGGTCCTGTAAAGCCTGGGAAAAGTTAAAGTGCTGGCTAAAGGCACTGGCAATGTCACTAGGGTTATTATATTGCCACGCGCCTAACGCGCCGCGCGGCCTCGGCGCTGAGTGGAAGACGACGACGAAGCGGCGGTGAGCTCTCGAGGCGCGCTTGTTCTGTTCGGTGTCCTGCAACCTGGCGCTGTAATTAAAAGAAGGCTCCCGGTCTTGGGTTCTTCCCGACGCCTATCTCCACGGCCCCTCTGGTCGTGACACTGGTGGAGGTGCGGCCGATGCTCCCTACTCCTGAGGACGACTCGACGCGCCCGCCTATTGTGACCGCCCCTGTCCATCGTGCCAGCCGGAGGATCCGAGGCCTGTCCCTCGAGGCCCTCCCTTTTGTCGGTGAGCCCTCGACTACCCCTACACTCATGGCGACGCCAATACCCGCCCTGCCTCCGACTGTCCCTGCTGCCAACCCCACCTATCTCACTCTTCAGACCCCACGAACGCCTAAGCCCTTTCACGGTGACCTGTTTGAAGATGCCGAAGATTGGTTGGCGCACTACGAACGGGTTGCGACCTTCAACTGCTGGGACGCCGCTAAAAAGATGCGTAACGTGTACTTTAGCCTTGAGGACTCTGCACGCACGTGGTTCGAAAACCGTGAGGCTACTTTCTCGACGTGGCCGGACTTCCGACGACAGCTCCTGAGTACGTACGCCAACAGCGACCACCGGGAGAGCGCGGAGCGTACCCTGTCCTCTAGAATTCAGCTCCCCAATGAGGGTGTTGCCATGCACGTTGAGGATGTGAGGCGTCTTTGTCATCGCGCCGATCCGGCAATGCCTGAAGAAAAAAAGCTGCGGCACCTGATGCGCGGCGTAAAAGACCAGCTCTTTTCGGGCCTCGTGCGGAACCCGCCCAACACCGTCGCGGAGTTTCTGGCCGAGGCCGTGCACATGGAGAAATTGCTGCAGCAGAGATCCCAACAGTACGCCCGGCAACTGCGTCCGTCGTCGACACTGTCAACGTTGGACCGGTTCGACCATGATCCCAGGACGAATCCGGACTCCCTTCGCGAACTCATCCGTTCAGTGGTCCGCGAGGAGCTGCAGCACCTTCAAGGAACCTTTGCCCCTCGCGTCGATTCCGTCACCAGCGTCATCCGCGAGGAAGTCCGGCAGGCCCTCAGAGCACAAGACGCTGCAGTTGTGCCGGCGCCGCAACTGACTCCATTCGATCCCGCGCCGTACCCGACTCCGGTCCAGCCAGTCACGTACGCGGACGTCGTGCGCCGCGCGGCCCCATCTCCTGGGTTTTTGCCTTACACCGCACCATTGGTCGCCGTGCACTCTGCTCAGCCTACTCCTTACTGGGCGGATCGGCGCCAGGCACCGCGGAAGACTGACCTCTGGCGCACCCCGGATCAACGACCGCTCTGGTGAGGGCGGCCATCTCTACCGGCGGTGCCCCTATCGCGAAATGGGACTACGCGGATTTCCTATCGACAGCCCCCGTCCACGGCCTGGAGAGCGCCCTCAAGACATCGCCGAGTACGTCACCCGCCAGCGTAGTTCACCGCCTCCTCCGCGCCGCGAGTCGCGATCGCCTTCTCCACGCCGGTCTTCCCCCTCCGGGCTCCGTTTCGCCTCAGGACAACGCGGTTCCTCGAGCCCTCGTCGGGAAAACTAGCTCCGGCGGCCTTTGGAGGCGAGGCCGCCGAACGCCGATCCGCCGCAAAGCTTCCACCGCCGCAGCAACCGAATAGCCCCGACGTCGGATGCCGCAACGCTGCACAGTTTTCCCCGACGCGCCTTTCGACTCGCCGCGATGCCGTAACCCCAATCGCCGACCCGCTTCCGCCGCCGCACCGACCCAATCGCCCCGACGCCGAACGCCGCATCGCCGAAGACGCGCCTAACGCGCCGCGCGGCCTCCGCGCTGAGTGGAAGACGACGACGAAGCGGCGGTGAGCTCTCGAGGCGCGCTTGTTCTGTTCGGTGTCCTGGAACCTGGCGCTGTAATTAAAAGAAGGCTCCTGGTCTTGGGTTCTTCCCGAACTCTTCGTGATCCGTCGTAAACAAAGAGGTAGGCGTACCACGACATCCCCCCCGCAAATAAACGTCTATGTTAATGGACGATCTGTCAAAGAGGTACAGACCATGAGGATACTGGGGTTGTATTTACAAACAAATGGAAAGAATACTGACACACTCACTAAGCTAAAACGCACGGTAGAAGCGACGGCGCGATTAATCCGCCGCATAGCTAACCGCAGACAAGGGGTGAGGGAAAGAGATTTATGCCGACTAGTGCAGGCCTTTGCGCTAAGCAGGATACTCTATGCCACCCCTTATCTCAAATTTTCGAAAGCAGAAAAGGACAAATTGGATAGTATGATACGGCAGGCCTATAAGGCTGCGTTAGGACTCCCACTAAATGCCTCAACTGAAAGGCTTATGAGGTTAGGAATACATAACACCTACAATGAACTGAAAGAAGCCCATTTAATGGCTCAAACAGCGCGATTAGCCAATTCCAGAACTGGCAGGAGTATTCTTACCAGGCTCGGAATTAACTTTCAACCTACGAATAACGATGCTAAAGTAGATTTACCCCGCGACTATAGGACGGCCCTACTAATCAAACCACTCCCCAAAAACATGCACCCCCTACACCATGAGGGTAGAAGACAAGCAAGAGCCAAAGCCTTACATAACAAATACAGACAGTGCGCTGGAACACTTTATGTAGATGCGGCAGAATACAAAAATACCAATGCCTTTGCAATTGTGGTTGTGAACGAGAATGGTGACCACATCGTCTCGGCGACAATCAAAACGAAATCCTCTGAAACGGCAGAAGAGGCGGCTATAGCCCTCGCCCTAGCGCATACCCAAGGGAGCATCATCTTCAGCGATTCCAAAATGGGTATCAATAATTTCGCTAAAGGGCGAATTACAAACACCTCCCTTAGAATCCTTAACGGAACCAAATTCTCACCAAATTATTCCGAATTGATATGGGTCCCAGCCCATTCGGGGAATCCGGGGAACGAGGCAGCCCACAATAAAGCCCGAGGTTTCGTCGACCGGGCAGTGGATGAGTCTGGCTCCCTGAATTTCACGAAGGACTCCATGATCACATATCATGATCTCACCAATCATTTTAAACTAGAGAGGAGAATTTTCCCCCCTCCAGACAAAAGACTTACTAAAGAACAAGAGGTTACGTGGCGTCGTCTACAGACGAGATCGATACGCACCCCATCACTCCTCGCGCACATTTATCCAGATCTTTACAACCCAAACTGCAAACACTGTGGCCACCGTGCTACCTACGATCACATCCTGTGGGACTGCAAAATAGAGCCACCTCCGGGTGATCTAGTTACAGCTCCTTCTCTCGAGCGGTGGGAGACCGTGCTGGCTAGCTCTGACCCCAGAACGCAAGTTTTGGCGGTGGAGTGGGCTGACAAAGTCGTCGAGGGCTATGTACTCTCGACCACTTAACGCGACCTCTTGCCAAGCTCTTCCCGGCGAATAAAATGTTTTACAATCAATCTTCCCGACGCCTATCTCCACGGCCCCTCTGGTCGTGACAATATGTTGCATTTTCACATCTTATCTTTGTGAGACACGTTTCCAGACTATCACTGTTAAGAAATTGCTTAATAAGTTGCCAATTGCGTCGAGTGTCGTTGCCATTTTTTAGAATGCGATCTTGATAATAATTACGCTTAGCAGATTTCAGTACCGCCGAAAGTGCATTGGAATATTTTTTAAACCGAGATCTGAAAGCAGTGTAAAAGGCTGGGTTTTAAGCTTTTTGCGCAAATTATTTTTTTTATTCATAGAACGGATCAATGAGTTAGTACTAATCCAAGGATTTCTCGGTGTTCGAAACCACCGCACAGCAGTAGTATATGTGGTGCATTCTTCAATGCATGTGGCAATTTTATTTGAGAATTGTTCGAACGCTTTACTTGGGCATTCCTCCTCCAACTCAGAATTCCAATCGATCCGGCGAATAAGTTCGACAAATTGTTCGTAGTTAAATGATGCTTTGTTATAACTATTCACGGGTTTTTTTGTTTTTTGAACCTAGACATACAAAAATGGGATTATGATCAGTAATTGAGTAGTCAATTACTCCTGCTGTGTAATCAACATCCGTATTGGTCAGTATGTAATCAATTAATGTATTCGAGCAGGCTATGTCAGATCGAGTTGGAGAAAGAATTAGAGAAGAAATGCCAAAGTTCAGCATACATTGAAACACACATGAGAGTTATTTAATGGCGATCTGCTCCGCGCGGCTGCGCGCAAATTCCTTTTTGGTAAGCCATATAAACATGCAAGCTCAGGTGTCCTACGATTATCGTGCTCTAGAATACTCCGAGGACCCATATACTGAAACGCTTCCTGACATTATGAAGTTGGCCCTTCGTACTCACGTCGCTACAGGTGGTTCTTTCCGCGACCTCCCTTTCCGTACTCACGTTCGGAAATTATTGCGCAGCCTTACGACAACTCACCGTTCATTGCTGCGGAGATAGAAGCTGTATTTAATTCAATAGATCTGTCATCTCTTCCGGGGGCTGATCGTATTTGCCGTCGTTTTGTTGTCGCCTTGTTTAACGCTCACCTTTCGTTTTTTGTCTCCGTCTTTAATTCTGCCTTGCACCTGGGTTACGTTTCTTAGACATGGAGAATTGGCAGAATTGCTTTTATTCCCGAACTGCATTGACCAAAACACTTTCCCAATTCTTGCCGACTGATCATGGGTGTTCATTCGTCTCGGGGTAAAGTGCTCTAGCATTTACTGTATGGTAGGCTGTGCTGCTTCCTGTTGCAAAATACCCTGCTTTACAGAAATCAGCATGACTTCACTCAGGGCCGAAGTTCTGTTGAGGCTCTCCATATGCTTACTTTTATTGTTTGCTCATAATTTCCTGTTAAATGACTGTTAATTTGATTGTATTTGCTGTAACCTTCTGATTTGCGCGAGCCATATTTTTGTACACATTTTGTGTTACTTGTGACTGCTGTTCTTTTGTCATTTTGTCTATTGTACCCCACTTCCCTCTGTAATGCGCTCGGGCCCTGAGGGTACTGAAATAAATAAATAAATAAATAAATAAATAAATAAATAAATAAATAAATTTGCTTGTGTTCTTACGTGGTGGAAAAACAGCGCACACTAAGACAGACAACACAGAACAAGAGGAGAGACACTACAAGCGCTGACTCGCAACTAAAGTTTATTAGAAAAACAACAGAATATATACAGTAACCACCCACGACTGCTTACGTCATAACCTCGGGGAAACAGATTACGTGCATGGCGTGAAAGAGAACAGGAGCGGCGCGCGTGTGCACCCGGTTATTCAAGTGGGCAAATTGCAGCAAGCTTCTTAGGTGCCGAGAACACCACTCTAACATCGTACCTTTTTGCCACGCTCTTTAACCCATGGAAAACCCTGTGAGCGTACGGAATGATAGCCGGCCTACGGCGCTCACTGTCAACACGGCCTCTTCCGTTGGCCCTTGTCTTAACCCACCCCAGAACTTTTTCTCCTGCCCTGGAGATGACGTGGTCGGGAAAACCACTACTTTTCAATCGTACCACTTGCTCTGACACACTTTCCGCAACACCGTGGTGACAGTACCTAGGTGTTGCGTCCTTAAGGCACGAAACTGCGATACCGTCCTTGATTAGTTTTGAGTGCATTGACTCATAACCGAGGAGTGGCTTGACGGTGCGCGAGCGGGTGTTCTGTGTTCTCTGTCTTAGTTGGCATGAATTCACACCAACTAGCCCAAATGTCCGTTTTGCTTGAGTTCTTACACAGTTATAAACAACAAAAAAATTCCTGTAGTTGTAATTTCTAAGGACTTCAGAGCTGCATTTGATCGTGATTTGACCCTTTGGTTTTGCATTTTTTACGAAAGGATCCTTGTCCTCGAAATCTGTATTCCATTTTGGCTTCTTTCGTGCATAACCGCCATTTGACCTATCAGTCTCCTTCGTGTACTCTTTCTGTGCTTTCTTCCTTCCGTAGCCTGCAGGGTTCGCCAATTTCACCATTACTTTGTAACATCTTACTAGATGATCTCTTAAACCTTCTTGTGCCCTCATATATCCACATTCATCCATATGCAGATGGCACCATTACACTTATCCGTGACAAAACTAGCCGCGAGTTGTCAACGCTGGGTCCAGATGTTTTAACTTTATTCAAAAACCCAGTTAAACCCAGAAGTGTGTTCTTACGATTTATTTTTAATGGGGTCCCTGCGTTACACAAAAGTAAACCAACCGTTCGACTAGGCACTTACATCCCTAGTGTGAATTGAGTATTGAATTATTATGCGTTGTCTTTGACTCTCGCCTAATCTTAATTCCCCTGGTTAACCATTTGCAAACGAAAATTCTTGTTTCTACCACCAAGCTCTTTAATTGGCTTTATTTTCATTTTCGTGTTTCTGTGCCGCCCTATGCCGCCCCAGCTTGGTGGTTTCATTGCTCCCTTTCCCGGCTATGAGATCGGATCTTATCGCTCCAACGAATTCCCCTTCTGGCTCTTAATGGTGCCTACAATACTAAGCGAACTGCTGCTATTCATGTTTATTTATTAATTTAGTAAGGAACCCACAGCGCCGTGGCATTACAGTGTGTGTGGGGGGGGGGGGGGCAATATACAACAAAGAAGCACACATGACACCTCCGCTCGCAGGCAGAGTTACAAGCATAAAACTTTCACCATGTACATCTCACTTCAAAAGAACACATCACAATCGCATCACATCATTAAAGAACGAAAGAACGCATCATTTGATGTCACACTCACAACATCGCTCGGTAGTCTGTTCCATTCTCTAATGGTTTTCGGAAAAAAAGACACTTTTAAACAATTCAGTTTTTGCCGCGAATTCGCGGACTTTAAAAACATGGTCAACACGGTTGGATCTATAAAAAGGCTCCTGCACATACCTTTCGCGTTCAACCCGAACAGTTGAATAATAAACAGCATGAAACAGCTTCAGACGCAACTTCTTTCGGCGCGTGTCAAGCAATTCCCAGTTGAGTGCATCCTTCGTACGCGATGCACTGTAACGAGCCCCGCGTGTGCCAGACACGAAACGAGAAGCAATGTTCTGCACCCTCTCCAACTTATCTTTATCTCTAGCAGTAGGCGGGTCCCAGACAGTGCACGCGTAGTCCAGAACCGACCTAACATAAGTCTTGAATAAAATGTCACGACATGACAGTGGAAAAGTGCTTGCATTTCGGCGAAGAAATCCCAAGTTTCTGCATGCTTTAGCAGAGATATAATCGACGTGACGGCGCCAGCTCAAATCAGGAGTAAAATAAACGCCTAGATATTTAAATTCGAATACCTGTTCTAACATTGTGTTCCTAATAACATATGAATACACATCAGGGTTTTTCTTTCTTGTAAACTTCATATGGACAGTCTTGGACAAATTCAAATTCATATTCCATTTAACGCACCACTCTGAGATTCTGTTCAAATCTTCTTGGAACATTTCCGCATCTCGATCACTAGTGACAACACTATAAAGAACGCAGTCATCCGCAAATAGCCGCATTTGAGATACTATTCCGTCACCAATGTCATTCACGTAGAGCAGGAACAATAGTGGTCCTAACACGGAGCCCTGGGGAACACCAGACACAACCTGCACTCTTTGAGACTCGGCGCCATTCATAACCACAAACTGCTGCCGTAAACATAGGTAATCTTTTACCCATGATATCACTTGAGGGCTAATATTGTAAAAAGACATTTTTTGAATTAGTAAAGAATGCGTCACGGTATCAAAGGCCTTTTTAAAGTCCAAAAACACGCAGTCCACGCTAAGTCGCCTGTCCAGTGCCTCAGCCAAATCGTGCGCAAATTCAGTCAGCTGCGTAGTACACGATAGGCCCCTTCGAAAACCATGCTGACGAGGATTAAACAATGAATGTGCGTCCATATGTGCTGCTATACTGGTGAACAAAATATGTTCGAGTGTCTTGCACGCAACTGAAGTTAGAGATACCGGTCTATAATTTGATACAGTGTTGCGAGGGCCAGATTTGTAGATTGGCGCAACACTTGCAATTTTCCAGTCATCTGGAAGGCAGGATTCTTCAAGCGATTTTTCAAAAATTATCTTTAAGTAGGGTGCAACCGACTCAGCACACAGTTTGTAGAATTTGTTTGGCAAGTGTTTTGCCTATATAACTATAGGTTAATGCTAATATATAAATCTTTTGTGAAAGAAAAAAGTAATTTTTTAATATCTTTAGCCCAACTACAGGAAAACGCCAGACCTCGCCTTACGAGGCACAAGGAAAAATGGCTTGTACCTACACCTCGCACCTCATACCATACGCAATCTTTGAAATATATTACTCCCACATTACTCAATAGTTTAGAGTCGTCGAATTTCGATCCAGCATACGAACCTAAACATACCATTAGTCTGTTCTGTCGGCAGAAATTATTATAGTTGTCTTAGATCTTGTAATGTGAGACGTTTTCTGCGCTGTAATTATTGTACCCATGTCCCTTGTAGAAATTTACTGTCGCTTCAATTCGTTACATACTGTGTCCAGAATGTCCAACACATTGTACTTCATCTATTTTTTTTCTTTGTTTTCTTTTTTTTCTGTGTTTGAAGCGTTACAAACTGTTGTTTGCCTTGCAATGTTGAATTTGTATTTATTTGTTGCTCTTGAACTATATTGCCTCTGTAATATGTATCTGTATTTATTTTTCCTTTGTTATGGTGATGTTGTTTCCGACACGCTGCAATGCCACCATGCAGGGGGCCGGGGCCCCTGTCAAGCTGTTTTCACAGATTTTAGTCCCGGCTCCTACCTTTTCGAAAGGAAAGGAAATAAAGAGAGAGAGAAAAAGTCATCAGGACAACCAGCCTTAGCAATCTTCAGATTCTGCAACAGAGACTGTATACCGTTGATGCTGATCACAACATCATCCATAACACTCACCACTGGCTGGAAACTCGGGGTATTCATATCGGCATGTTCGATTTCAGAGCTGAAAACAGAGCTGAAATATTTATTAAAGAACTCAGCTTTTTGTGCATCATCATCAACAAAGGTGTCACCAGAAACAAGAGGTGGTATAGTTACAGAGTCTTTTCCATTTCTCTTTACATGTTTCCAAAATTCCTTTGGATTTTCTTTTAATTTCGTCTCCATTGAAATGCCAAACGAATTCTTTGCAGCTGCCACAGCAAATTTCATTCTTCCGGCAATTTCCTGAAGCTTGAACCAATTCTCACGCGTCGGATTTCCTTTAAATTTAACGTAAACACGTTGCCTTTTGCGCGTAATACTGCGTAGCTCCCGAGTAAACCATGGTTTGCTTTTACTCCTCCTCTTCGTTAATATCCATGCCGGAACAAAGCACTGCCTCAGTTCAAACATCTTATCCTTAAATCTAGACCATAGTTCAACCACTCCAGAGTTATCGGCATGTGTTTCAAAGATCGTTCGGTACTTATTCAACTCTTCGTTTATCTTCCTTACGTTTGCTTTTTCATAGTTATATACTCGCCTATGTGCTGTACCAGCGCTCCTTACATGTTCAACTTTCATTTCACAAAGCACAGCACTGTGATCGCTTATTCCAGGTAGCACCTGAGTGGAATTGACGAATTCAGGTTGATTTGTGAACAACAAATCTAGGATGTGATCCCCACGTGTCGGTTCCAGAACCGTTTGACGCAATGCATAAAGTTCAACCAAGTTGATCAGTTCTTGGCAGGAGCGACTCGTAAAGGGCTGGAAGTGGGGTTGATGAGTCCAGTTAATGCTAGGCAGATTGAAATCACCTCCGATCACCATAAAATCTGTTTGAATTGCGTCAACTGTCCCCGCCAGCTGCGCAAACACATCAACTGATGAATCAGGCGGGCGGTAGAACGAACACACAGTTATAACTTTGTTGTTATTAAGCATCAGTTTGCACCATACAGCTTCACATTCATCGGCAACATTTATTTGGTAAGAAGAAATTGAAGCATCCACAAGAATAAATACACCTCCTCCATGCAAGTGTCTGTCCTTTCTATAACATTTAAAACGATCTGGGAATACTTCACCATCTGCAATTTCATTTGCTAACCATGATTCAGTGCCGAGAATAACGGACGGCTTCACCATATCAATTAGAGCTGCAAATTCATCAACCTTGTTTTTAATGCTACGGCAGTTAATTACGAGAAAGGAAATAAGCGTTGCATTACGCCGACACCGTCACTCAACCGGTCCTACCTCCTTTGTAGCACTGGCCTTATCACCTACTATCGGTACGACCTCATTTGTATTATCATCAAACAAGTACTTCCCGCCGTTTATAATAAGAGTGTCATACCTGAGGCTGATCTTGTCGCCACTTTGTTCACGTGATTTTGCGAACTGCCATAGAAACTTTCTCTTTCTACGTACTTCCTCAGAAAAGTCCTCTGAAATACTGACATCACTTCCTTTTAATTTAAAAGCCCTCTTTAAAACCTTCTGCTTGTCAGCGTATGAGGCGAAAATCGCTTTTAGAGGACGGTTGCTACCAGACTTGAATCTGCCTAACCTGTGAGCAATTTCTAGTTTTACGGATTGAACTCCTAATTTCGAATTACACACGTCAATTACGCATTCTACTGAGTCCTCATTTGACTCGTTTGGTTTTGTATCCTCGACACCAAAGAAAAGCAAATTGCAGCGCCTCCTCTGGTTCTCCAGATGCTCAACCTTTGCCATTACTGAACTCAACATCCGCTGCTGATCTTCAAATCGTTTTTTCCATTCACCAACTGCACAGTTCATTTCATCAAGGCTCGCTATTCTTGACTCTATCGATGCAATACGGCTGCCGAGATCATGCATGGCTCTCTTACTTTCAACTTGGGTCAGTTCTATTGCACTCAACTTGGCCTTAATCGTATCTTGGCCATCTAGGAGCATCTGCAGAGTTTCTGCGGTAGACGGACCTGGGTTAGGCTCAACATCACCACATAGAAGTAGCAGCAACAGATAAAAGGAAATACGACGCAATAACCGAAAACGACGACGCGAGTAACCTTTCGGTTGCGAGTGAGTTCTGAGGCAAGCAAATAACACATGGGGTGGAACCGGCAAAACGAAATGCGCGCGAAAACAGTGCAAGTTTGTGTTACTAACCTGCAAAAGCAACAGGAAAAACGTGAGCGGCAGTGCTTCAGCCATGCCGGTTCCACGCCCCCCTGGTTGACTGCCAGATCTCGGTATTTGTAGGCTGTCGATAAGGGAATCACTGCACCAGTGTTCATAGACCGGTACGGCACATATGTCGAAATCAGCGGCGACGCACGTCGAATCGTCCCTGGCAGCAGCAGACGAAGTTCCGTTCCTTGATCCGTCGGCGCATATCCCAGACGAAAAGGGTGAACTCGTAGGCGATGAACACGAAACGGCACAACCGCAACATTCCTTCAAAGCTGAGACGTCATGTGTCTGCAAAAGCAACAGGAAAAACGTGAGCGGCAGTGCTTCAGCCATGCCGGTTCCACGCACCCCGGTTCCACGCCCCCCTGCAAACGTTCTTCCTTTGCCTGTTTTTCTAGATCAGTTATGCATAGAATTCATGCTTTGCACATTAAGGCAATCCGTAGTATACGGTAATGAATTTTATAACCGATCTGAAATTCAACCTTCATTTAATCCCTGGTTCGACCATCCCTCATTGGAATGCAATTTTTCATTTGTTCAAATCAGTTCTCCGGAAGCCCTATTCTTTTCTTGTCAACGTCCACCGCTCATAGCTCATCTGGTGCTGCTTTTGTTGTTCTTATCTCATCACACAAAGTATTGTGTGCGTTCATCGCCTCTCTTTGGAACCACCCTCACTCGGCGGTCGTCGAACAGAATGCCCGCCGCTCTCAGCCGTGCAGGTGATGGCGAACTTTCGAGATAAAGCATAGAAAGTTACTAGAACATTCTGGTTCAACTTAGAATCAGCTCCGCCTGGAGGCGATCAATCGAGATAAATCGGGGCGCGTCTTGCGTCACACACACACAAAAACATAAACGATAAAGCGGCGTGCCGGCAACTTTGAAGAATCAACAAACACAAAAAAGATTCGCGGCACTATGCTGCTAAGCTTGTAGCCTTTCTTCTGCTGTTGCTTAGGCTATTCATAACCCTCCCTCTACGCGTGTTCATTTTTCACTGATTCTCTATCTCTGCTTTCTGCCGTGTCTTCAGTTACGTCTTACAAGCCGACATTAAGATTTTTATCATTCGTCTTCTCTCACCCCATTTCTTTTTTCATATACGGGGTCATTCCGGAATTTTCGGTAAAAATTATGGCGGTTATTCTTGTAATAACGCTCAGAGGGCTAGAAGCAATTGTCGCTTTCTAGCACCAGCGTGCCAGCCCTAGCAGTCAGAGCCGTGACTCCCAACCCGCGGTGCTGTAAGTCGCCACCACGGCGGGTTCGGGCCAGAGGGGACAAACACGAGTATGCTACTCGGAGGAGCGTTTATCGCTCCCGAGCACTACAGAACAGCAGCAACAATAGAAACGCCGCAACGATGGAGTGGGTTCTGCTCGTGTACGGGGGTGAAAAGTACAAAAGGAAAGAACGCACGCAAAAATGGTGGGGGAAGAAGGTTCCGCTCACCTCCCGTGACTCCTCGCTCACGGCCCGCGGCGGTCAAGTCACACGCGGTGGCCGGGTGATATGGCAAGGGCAGCGGTCCCCGTGGCAAATCTCTGATTTCTCCCCGGGCTGTGGAGAGGAGGTCTCTCCGTTCTAAAAAAGGAAAAGGGGAACGTCCCAGCGGCGCGAAAGGAAGCGGGGCGGCGTGAGTGCACTCCCTCGCCAACCTTCCGAACGGCGCACGCATAACAACGCATGATAATTACTCGTGGCCGTTACTATGGTGCAGGGGATTCATGTGTATCCCCACGAGAGTTAGCCGACCAGGCTGGTGGCAGCGCTGGGCATTATGGCACCCTTCTCCCATTTCACACTTTCACGTGCGTTCCCGTTTACATCGTTCTCCACTTCTTTTATGGCGTGAGAGCAATGGCGGCACTGAATTATTCATTTGGGTCTCTGATACACGTCATATTCCAGCTGGTGAGGATCAGATAACACCAGATTTCTGGAAGGATGGAGGAGAGATTGTGCTAGAGAAACTAGCCACCCTGTATACGCAATGCCTTGTGACCTCGAGCGTACCAAGAGCTTGGAAGAACGCTAACATTATCTTAATTCGTATGAAAGGAGACGTCAGGGACCTGAAGAATTACAGACCTATTGGCTGACTGTCAGTTGCCTGCGAGGTAGTTACTAAGGTAATCGCTAATGGAGTAAGGATAACTCTAGACTTCATTCAACCAGTTGATCAGGCAGGCTTTCGTAAATGGTACTCGACAACAGATCATATTCACGGTATCAATCAGATGATAGAGATACACGCAGAATATAACCAACCCCTATACGTATATAGCCTTCATTTATTACGAGAAAGCATTTGGCTCAGTGGAAACCTCAGCTGTCATGCAGGCATTGCGGAATCAGGGTGTAGAAGAGTGTTATGTGAAAATATTGCAAGATATTTAGAAAAATTGCGCAGCTACCCTAGTCCTCCATAAAGTAAGCAATAAAATTCCAATAAGGAAAGGTGTCAGGCGTGGAGACACGATCTCGCCAATGCTATTCATCGTCGGCGGGAACATCTGGGGATAGGAGTTAATGGAGAATACGTAATTGATTTGCGATTCGCTGATGACATTGCCTTGCGAAGTCACTCTGGACGTGAACTGCAATACATAATCACTGAGTTAGACAGGCAGAGCAGAATAGTGGGGTTAAAAATTAACATGCAGGAAACCAATGTAATGTTCAACAGTCTAGCAAGGGAACAGCAGTTCGCAATTGGTAGCCGGGTGCTGTAAGTATATAGTAAGCGAATATGTCTACATAGGACAGGTAGTGACCGCTGATCGGGATCATGAGGAAGAAATAACTAGAAGAATAAGAATGGAGCGGAGGGTATATGGCAGGTTCTCTCAGATCATGAATGGCAGTTTGTCATTATCCCTCTAGAGAAAAGTCTGCAAGAGCTGTGTCTTATCGGTACTCACCTATGGGGAAGAAACGTGGAGGCTAACAGAGAGGGTTCAGCTTAAGTTAAGGACAACGCTTCGAGCTATGCAAAGAAAAATGATATGTGTAACGTTAAGAGATCGGAAGCGGGCGTAGTGGGTGAGGGAACAAACACGGGTTAATGACATCCTGGTCGAAATGAAAAGGAAGAAGTAGGCTTGAGCAGGGCATGTAATGCGAAGGCAAGATAACTGCTGGTCTTCAAGGGTAACCGAATAAATTCCAAGAGAAGGCAAGCGTAGCAGGGGGCGGTAGAAAGTTAGGTGTGGGCGGATGAGATTAAGAAGTTTGCGAGGATACGGTGGTCGCAACTGGCGAAGGACAGGGTTAATTAGAGAGATATGGGAGAGGTCTTTGGCCTGCAGTGGAAGTAGTCAGGCTGATGATGATGATGATGTATGGCGTACGAGGAGAGCACTGAATTTAAAGAAAAGTTATCTTTGTGATCGCTACCAGTATGTTGACATTAATGGCATATCATCCAGTAAAAGGAGAATTACATGTGGTGTGGCCGAGGGGTCCATTTTAGGGTCGTTTTTATTCCTTGTATAAATCAGTGATATTACCTCAATCACTACCGACCTAGTTTTATATGCGGTTGGCAAAAATGTCTCCTTCACTGAAGCCAGCAAAGAAAGCTTGGAAATGGCTGCTAATGAATATTTACTTTAATTATTACGATGACTTTTAAATTACGTTTAGAGCCTAAATACGAGTAAAACAAATCACATCATATTTAAGCCCACAAATAGGCGCGAGTATATAACGATAAATATAACCTATGACGGTACTCTAATAGAACCGGTAAAAGAAACATTTTTGGGGGTATGTTTGAGCGAAGAGCTTTCATGGACTACGCATTTTAATAAAATAAAAATTGATTTGGCGTTTTTTACTCGGAGCATCTACAGAATGAGGAATCTTCTACCCACCTCCTTAAAACAGGTATCATTTTCTCTTTTACTCTAGGTTAAGTTATGCAATATTGGTTTGGGGTACGACGACAGCCTACAAATATAGTAAATTAATAGTCGCACAAAGAAAGGTACTGCGCTTATGTGAGAACTACAGGGGCGATAGGAGTAAACCAGGCTTTAAACTGCCGCGGTGGGTCCACCGAAGCAAGCTGCTTTGGTGAACGCAGCAGAACATACGGTATGTACCGCTCTGGAAAGCGCATTGATTTCGACAAATCCTTTCCTATTTTTACGTGTGAATGCAAACATTTCTTTGTTAATTCAGCAGTTTCATGCACAACACAGCGATGTGTGTTATATCTAGGCTGTTACCAAATCAGCTGAATCGCTAATGCGAGTTCCGCGGTTTACTCATGGAAATTTAATGTAATGCTTCCCATTAGATAAAAAATTGTTCTGGTGTTCTAGTTTTGTTTTTCTCGTGTTTTGGTTTTGATGTTTGTAGTGTCGGTTTCACAGTTGATGTTTCCTGTTTGCTCTGCCCTTTGTCACAAACCTGGATGTGTTAACGGAAGCTACGTTTTGTTTCTTGGGATTACAATTTTCAGTCATTTCAGGCAGGGGAACAGGGCCTTTAAGGCTGTCATGGTAGCCTTGTATTTTCTAGTTCGCAGGTATGCCCCGCTGCTCGCTTCACTAACGAAACTTAGAGGCTTGTATGAGCTTGCAAGGGTGGAAGAGCGGGCTAGTTGGTAGCTCATCTTGAGGGAAAACACAGCGCACTCTTAAGACACGGACAAAGAAAGGTAAGACGATACAGCGCTGTTAAGAGAAACACACAAAAGGGCCCGAGGAACTAGAAATGTAGCTTGCAAGGGTGGAACAGCGGGCTAGTTGCTAGCTCATCTTGAGGAAAAACACAGCGCACTCCTAAGACACGGACAAAGAAAGGTAAGACGATACAGCGCTGTATCGTGATTTTTTGCATTGATCAGGACATTGTGAATTGATTGAGCGTTTTCAGTCGCTACTCCAGCCAGTAAACGCATTCCTGTGTGATGGTATTGCAGCGTCAGCCGAAGCATCGACCCTTGCCGTCACGAACGGAGTCTCGGTTTGCTGTTCTCGCAGTTTTAAACTGGCTACCCTAGGTGTGTTTTCGAAGGCGCTCTCTTGTAACGGAGGCACTCCACAGCTCGCCCTTTAATGCTCGCAGGTGCGCATAGAGAACCTGGCCACTGGCGACGACGAGATGTACGAGGACGGTGCCAGCAAGCCGCGCGTGTCGGTGCCCATCACGCTGTGCTTCGTGATAATGATCGGCTACATCTCAGGAGGCGCCGTCATCTTTTCGCTCTGGGAGGGGTGGGAGTTCCTGGACGGCTCCTACTTCTGCTTCGTGACGCTCAGCACCATCGGCTTCGGTGACCTGGTGCCCGGGGACACCGTGGTCTCGGACAGCGGCTCCCAGGAGAAGCTGGTCATCTGTTCCCTCTACTTGCTGGTCGGAATGGCGCTGATCGCCATGTGCTTCAACCTCATGCAGGAGGAGGTCATCTACAAAGTGAGAAACTGTGGCAAGCGCATAGGCATTATCAAGGACGCCGACGACGACGAGGATTTCTCCTGAGGAGGCTGCTGTGTTGGATTGGCTCCTCCCAACCTTTGTAATGGTGCGGAAAATCGGTCTGCCAGTGCTTCTGGTGGAAAGCTAGTAAGTATTCCAGAGGAATCCGTACGAAGCATTAAAATTACGCCAACCCGTTGCGGGGTTCCCATTGTGCCAAGCTGTGCTCAACTAGGCGGACTAATGCAGCGTGTTCGCTTGCAGAACCACTCTGCGCTTTAGTACGAACACTTCTACCTCCCTGGGCACTTTTCAGTCCACTTATCCACTCACCGGAGCCGATGGGCACCGCCCGCCTTTTGTCATTTCTCCACCAGAATATTTGCGCTAGCTTCCGGTGCGCATCATCGTATTGCGTCCACGTCTGTGGGCGTACCGTGTCGCCCAGTGCGAATACGAAGCGTGTTGCGACCGCGTAACACAAGCGTCTGCCTGTACAGACGCTTCTACTTGCAAGGGGGCTCGAAGCGACGTGTGCCAAGCCCCTTGTGCGATGCCGAGTCGCGTGTTGGCAGTGGAAGACTCCCAACTAAGGGCGTCTCGTGAAAGAAGGCGTCGCCTGCTGCCACGACGCCTCCGTCCTGGACAGCTCAGCGTAACCTGCCAGCGCGCATGTGGCCGTGCGTGTCAATGTGCGCATGCGCAGTGGGCGTTGCTTTTGTGATACAACGACGGCCCCTGTGTCCGGTAGACTGCGCCTCCAGCGTGCCCCGGTGCCGCTGAAGTGGAGCACCTCTTCGTATACGGGACTTGGGTGTAGTGCGCAGATGTACTTTGCCACTGTCCCCAGTTTCCCACTTCCTCCTTCCCAAGAACGTGGCACAGAAATGGGCATTTGTCCTATATGTATACCGCAATGGGGGAGGCCTTTTACAGGGCGATAGTAATCTGATTCCTCGATTCTGTGGCATGTTTCGTCCTTGTCGCGTGGAATTCGTTACGTGTTTAGGTTTCATGGTTGTAGAACCTTTGCCAGTGGCACTGTGCTACTGGGATTTTCTTTTGCGCTGCACTATTGAAGTGCACGTTTGTATCGTTTCATATCGTCGCAGAGTGGAATCGTGAGCCCCAAACCGGGCAAGTTCAGTACTTATAAGTCCTTAGAGCTACTGTGCCGTATGTGTTTTTGAATCCCTTGGAGCAAAATAGAAATAAGCATAAGCTCAGCTAATTCTTCTGTAGAGATCGCGGGAAGTTACTTTGTACAATTCTTTAAAACTTTCAAGCACGGAAGAGTTGTAATTTACTGTTCGTGCGTTGATTAAAGTGGAGCCAAAATGCCCCTTTACGAAAGTGAGAAATGTTTACTGCATTTGAAGCCGCAAGGCTAATGGTTAACTTTGGCCGCAGGGCCATTTACTCGCGACTGCACTGCCTCTGTAGACCCATTGGACAGCCTGCCATTGACGAAGCACGTCTTGAATTAGAAAAAGGAAAATTCGTATAAAACACTACTCTGATAGCTTGTCCCAACTGCTCTGTTTCGTAGTGTTTTCAGGACAGGTCTGCTTTCCAAACATTTATTTTTTTAATTCATTCTCATCCCATTGAGCACATCTTTCTATATACCTCTTTTTAATTTTTTTGCCAAAGAGCTGAGCTGGAGCACATTGTCTTGATTTTGAACGCCGGAAGAAGTACACAGAGCTAAATACCAACTGTTTAATTCAATATATTGCTATGTACGTTTTCTTGATGCTCTTTTAATGAAAAGCATTTGTTCTCTCTGAAAAACACCTCTTGGTGAAGTTTCAATAAACTGTACTTGCGGGGTGTCACACACACGCAGATGTGTGCATGCCGAGACACCGTTAAGTGTGTCAGGATAGGTGTTCAGGTCTAACAGGATGTGCCCACGACTTACCATGACAAGATCAGCCGTAACCCAATCACGCTACAAAGGCGGCTGGCTGTTCAGTGCCCAGCTTTTGCCGTCCGCATCGTCTGGGTCAAATGTTCACACAAACTGTTACATAATTGATACACGCACTGCGGGTGTCTTGCTTCCATGGAACACAGACGGACGCTCAAGATAGGAATCATTAATTCGTACCAATCGCCGGCTTGCTGCGCATGACAGGTAGAGGGTGAGGGGAAGAAGGATCGAATGAATCAGCAGTGCGGTGAGCTGGCACGTTCACTACTGAAACGCAAAAAAAAAGAAGCCTTATAGCACAGAAACGGGTGAAAGCAAACTGACTTCACACATCTTTACACCCGAGCTCGGCCTCACCGCGCTAATCCAAAACGATATATTTAGCTTCGCCAGTCCACTAAATGTGGACACGCAATTTAGCCTTCAACAGGTCTTCTGTGTGTTTTTCCCGTGCCCTCTTCTACGGTCCTTTTGGCCGACATAAACATGCAACAATGTTTTATGGCCTATGTTTAGTTCAATACATGCCTGATACAATGCGTATTTAAACCAAAATTTAAAAAGCCGCCGCGGTGGCTTAGTGGCTATGGTGCTCGGCTGCTGACCCAAAAGACGCGGGTTCGATCCCGGCCGCGGCAGCTAGAATTTCTTTGAAGGAGAAATTCTAGAGGCCCGTGTACTGTGCGATGTCAGTGCACGTTAAAGAACCCCAGGTGGTCGAAATTTCCGGAGCTCTTCACTACGGCGTCTCTCATAGCCTTAGTCGCTTTGGGACGTTAAACCCCACAAAACCAAACCAAACCAAAATTTAAAGAAATCTCATGGAAATACATGAGAGACTTGGGAGCTGTTTGGGCGCTAGGAACAGAAATCTGGATTACACAAATCAACCAACTTGAGAGGCTGCTTAGAGCACGCCTAATGTTTCACTCTTGTTGAAAAGCTGGCTACGCGGACGAACAGTGACTCCCCCCGTCACTTAGGCTGCGGGGGTGATGCGTTTTGTAATAATTCCATAAAAGTCAAATGTACACTATAATGTACGTGGGGTCTGACGCGGATATACTGACATATTCTAAGAGTTGAAGGTCAACGGCAGCATCTTACAACAGCGGTTTACTAACACACAAGAGGCACATAAAAAGAACACAAATTGTTCACCGGGCACTGAGAAAGTCTGGCGGGTAACGATGTCCCACTGGCAGGACCAGAGTGGTGTTATGGGCTTATATACGGGGTTCAATGACATGGGATCAAATGTCAGCGAGCTGTGCCCCGAACCAAGAGACGTACACGTCCCACATGGCTGCTGCTGGGTCATTTTCGTCACTGCAAACGCCCGCCGAACAAACAGGGGGCCATCTTGGCGGCTCATGTGGAAGACAAGATGACTGACCCGGCTTATGGTGGCGATCTTGAAGATTCTCACACCCTCGACTGCGAAGATCGGTAGAAGGTAGTTTACAGGTGAGTTTTGTTCAATCAAACGGTACGAGCCTTGTCACTTGGCCTGCAGTTTCTTGCACAAGTGCTGATGTGCTCCAGGAACCCGAGCAATAGAGCCTGGTTGAAAGGAAGTGACTGGGCCCAGATTTTCGGGTCGAGCATCTTTACGCAGCGATGGAGCAAAGCGGCGGCATACTTCATCGTGCTTCGCCGCCTGTGAAACTGAGGCGCATTCGGAGATAACATGGTGGGATGGCAGGATCGTAGGCAGTGGCACACTTCCGTGTTGAAGGAAGAACGTTGAAAATCCGCTAGTGCATGGTCTACTGTGGCCGTGTTTCACGCAAAATTAACGAAGGTAACGACATCGTCCCAGTTGGCGAGTTCAGATGCAATATACATATTATGTCAATCAGCCTGCAGTTGAGCCTGTGGGTAAGACCGTTATTTACGGTGAATGGTAAGCAGTGGTAGCGCGATGGATAGTCTGACAGCTTTCGAGCAGTGGTTCTTCAGTCAGGTTCCCTGTGTCGCTGAACAGTTCCCGCGGCACGTTGTGACGTATGACTGGCGCAAGACGAAACAAGCCTCATCGGCGGCTGCGATGTCGGCATAGCCGGTGAGGAGTTCGACAGCCACAGTTATCCAGCGGTTGCTGGGGATGGTGTACAGAAGAAGGCCATGCAAGAGGGTCCCTACGCGGTCGGGCGGGGCAGAGTATAGGCTGCATCGTAGGAGAAGAATAGCGTGGAGGAGACATGCGACGATGACAATTGGTGCAGCAGCGAACGTATGTTTTATGGACGGAGTGCATGCAGCGTCAGTAGAACCTAGGCGAAGTCGCTTGAAGTCGAATACGCCGGCATGA
This sequence comes from Amblyomma mixtum, assembly GCF_055824585.1. Taxonomy (NCBI): domain Eukaryota; kingdom Metazoa; phylum Arthropoda; class Arachnida; order Ixodida; family Ixodidae; genus Amblyomma; species Amblyomma mixtum. The sequence continues at coordinate 42,245,070 of NC_143021.1, forward strand.
GCGCAAATTAAAGACTGGCGTGGTGAAAGGCAGCACTTCGCAAACGACGGGGAACCAGAGGTAACCATTTTCGCTAGTCGGGGAGTCGGCCCGATAAAAGGTTATCCTAAATGGCGAAATGCGGCGCATGTCGACGCTAGGACTCATGCCGGAGATTGCAGCGAAGGGAGGCAATCCAGGGATCGCAGTTGGACATGATGAGCGTGTACCTTCATGAGTCGGGATTTAAAGTTGCTTCCCAAGGAATCAAAACTAATGTTTTGTAATGTGATACGAAATGTCTTCGGGAGTCGCCTGGAAAATTCTGGCGTTATATCACCCACCCAACCCTGCTGAAACAAAGTAGACCTGGAAGTGTGCTAACGATTTTAATTTGTATTTTTATCGGTTAACATTTATGATAATGCTCTACTGCCTCATTTCAAAGAACAAAAGCCTGCTATTCCAGATTTACAAATTGATGAACAAGGCGTTCTAAATCTTCTTTAACATTGACACCAAGAAAGCCCATGACGCAGAATTTATCCGTAGCGGTTTCTTGTACAACCTCGGTGTTCTTATTTATTTTATTTATTATTTATACAATACTGCAAGCCGTTAAGGCCCAAGCAGGAGTGGGATAAACATGCAGAGAACTCCGACGACCAGCAGAAGACGACGCCAACAGCAGAATTCAGTAGAAGCGATGTAGTAAATACGGAGCATGAAAATAAAACAAGTCGCAACAAACAACAGACAATAGTTAACGGTCAAGCACTTGTTCAGTGGCGGAAAGCACGTTTTCGGATACATTTTCGGATATCTAAACACGTGACGAATATTTTTCAGTCATCTATTAGGAGCGGATGTTTTCCCTCTGCCTGAAGAGATAAAAAATTATACCGGTACATAGAAGCGTAAATATATCTCTTGTGAAAGAGAAGATGGAGATTAGCCGTGACGTATTGCCATCGCTCTGAGCAAGAACCTGCTCAGCATGATCGATGGCGGACCACCACTGCTTCATAGCTGCTTCCGTCGTCTTCGGAGTAACCTAATAAACCATTACATCCTGTAAACGTTCGTGTTGCCATCCCCGCCCGCTCTTTAACTTTAGCGGCAAGATCCCGACCCTCGGTATGACCGCAGACGCCAACCATCAAGGCGTCGAAGTTAGCCCGGTAGTCCTATGTTCCGGTTCCCTCCGCTAGCGGGACACTGCCCTCTTCAGCCGGTCTGACGACCACGGTGCTGAAGACTAGCTTGCATGCTGCGTCCGTGTAAGCACCTTAGCAAGCGGGACGCGACGCTCCGAAATTGAATAACGTAATCTGCTATTCGACCGGGGTTGCGAACTTGTGGCATCGCGCGCGACAAAGAGGAGAACGGAGGAACGGCGGCGTTGTGAATTGTAGATAACAGTAGCACACGCCATTGTTTGCTCACCGATGACGTCATTGATAAGGTATGTATCACTATCGATAGATGGCAACACTATGTGGCTGTTGGCAACTATGGACATTGCGATGAGGGCTGCCGACTTTCACCATCTACACTTTTGGAAACAACTTCGCGCGTACACGACAGGACATAAAAATGGGTGGTGGTGGTGGTGATTTCTTTTATTCTCCCAAAACAGGGGACCAGTCCAAGGACCGGTTGCGCTGGCTTAGAGGAGGTCGGCGGGGATCCCTTGGGATGTCGCGGCCTCCACCGCGCGCTGGATAAGCCGGCGTTGGTCTGCCGGCTCGGAAGTACGCAGGAGAGACTCCCACGTCTCTGGGGTGTTTGGGTTGTTTGTGTTGTGATGTGTACAAGTCCACACCATGTGTATGAGAGTGGCTGGAGTTGAGCAGTGTTTGCACATGGGGTCTATCTGTTACGGAAAGATCTTGTTGTATAAGAGGGGGTATGCAAAACTGCCAGTTTGTAGTTTGCGCCATTGGACGGCCTCGCGTCTTGTTAGATCACGGTGTGCGGAAGGATAGAGACATCTTTCGAGCCGCTAGTGCTGTAGTATGTCCGTGTAAGTGGTGAGTAGAGAAGCGCGTGAGATATTAGTGTCAGAGGAAGCAGGGAGGCCGATCACACACTCTGCTCGGCAGCTGAGATCTCGGGCGAGTGTGTGCGCCTGTGCGTTTCCGCTGAGCGACTCGTGGGCTGGGGCCCAAAGAAGTAAGCGAGAGTTGGAAGAGGGTGCAGTAGAAAGGAGAATGTGTGACGCCTGGCAAGAGATACGGCCAGCATCGTAGTTGCGGATAGCCTGTTGAGAATCACTGATGACGACTTTGGTATTAGGGTCAGCTAGCGCTAGCGCAATGGCAACCTCCTCTGCTGCGGTGACTGTTTCTGCATTGCGAATGCTGCAGGCTGTGTACCAGCTGCGGTGAGGGGCGAGAGCTACCGCCACCGTCGCTGGCTTCGAGGGATGGTAATAGGCGTCCGTATACGTGACGTCCGGACGTCCGCTGAAGCGTTTCTCGAATTGACGTGCACGGTCGGCCCGTCTCTCGGCATGGTGTTCCGGGTGCATCCGTTTGGGAATGGGAGGGATGCGGAGATTTTGGCGATATTCCGGGGTAAGTTCAGCATAACTTGGGGCCGCTCTCGGCGGGGAGATCCCAACTTGCTACAGTAACGCTCGGCCAGCGTGTGTGAGTGAGAGCCGCTCGTATTGGGAAGTGAGGGTTGCTTCAATAAGTTCGCTCACGGTATTGGAGATTTCGGGAGCCATGAGCTTATGCGTAGCTGTGGACATGGGAAGGCCCAAGGCCGTCTTGTACGCTTTTCGGAGTGACGCCTCTAGCCGTTCGCTTTCGGCACGAGTGAGACGTAGGTAGGGTGCAGAGTAGGTGATGCGGGAGCAGATGAAGGCTTGAACGAGGCGCAGGAGGTTGGACTCTTGCATACCATGATGCTTATTGGAAACTCGCTTAAGGAGGCGTCCGATCTGTACCACCGACTGGTCGATGCGTTGGAGCGTGGTGTTGTTGCTACCGTTGGCCTGTAGGTGTAAGCCCAAGATCCTGATGTGATCTGTACGAGGGATCTGGTTACCTTGCACCTGGAGGTTGATCTCAGGATGTATGTTTGGAGGGCGTCGTCCCGGGGACGGGATGATTATATACTCTGACTTTGTCGCCGAGCAGGTGAGGCCAATTGTAGTGAGGTAATCTCCGATCCGTTTGATTGCGGTCTAGAGAGTCTCCTCTATCTGGCCGTCACTGCCGTGCGTGATCCGAAGTGTGAGGTCGTCAGCATAAATGCTGTGGTGCAGGTGAGGGATGTCGGCGAGTAGCTTGGGAAGGCCTATTAGTGCAACGTTAAAAAGCATCGGCGAAAGCACGGAGCCCTGGGGCGTGCCGCGGTTTCCCGGAGAGATGATGGAAGGATCTGCCGTGCCGGTGTTTAGTTGTACTGTGCGGTCGGAGAGGAAATCTCGGACGTACGCATACGTGCGATGTCCGACACCGAGAGCCTGAAGTTGTTGAAGGATCGCTTCATGAAGGACGTTGTCGAATGCCTTGGCAACATCGAGGCCGACGATGACTTTCGTGTCTAGTGTACGTTTCATGACCACCTGATGATGGAGAAGAAGCATAATGTCCGTGGCCGCTAAATGAGGGCGGAAGCCGAACATTGTGTCTGGTAGTAGATGGTTGTCCTCGAGGTATCTCAAGAGTCTGGTGCGGATAACGTGTTCCATCAGCTTCCCAACGCAGGACGTGAGAGAGATGGGGCGGAGGTTGGCCAAGGTTGGTGGTTTTCCCGGCTTGGGGATGAGGACTAGATTCGCGCATTTCCACTCCTGAGGGATGGTACCGCTGGCCCAACATTCTTGAAGATAGTCGGTAAGAGCATGAATGGATGCGTCGTCCAGGTTCCTAAGCATTTTATTTGAAATGTGGTCGGGATCGGCCGCTGAAGTCGTCTTGAGGCGATTTAGTTCTGCTCGGACCTCCGCAAGAGTGATTGGAGCGTCTAGGCCGGGATTGTCAGCGCCCTGATAGAAGGGGAGGTTGGTTGCTGGTTCGGGCGGATGTAAGTATTTATAAGCTCTTGTTTGAGCTCGTCTGGCGTGCCAGGATACTGGTGGAAGATTCGCTCGAGCTGTTGGCGTGTTTGGAGTTTGCCTCCAGCTGGGTCGAGTAAATGTCGAAGGAGGTTCCACGTGTTACGAGTCTTTGGAGTCTTGTTCATCTGGTCACAAATGTTGTGCCAGCTCTGTCGAGTGAGTTCGATTGCATAGTTCTCGATATTCGTGTGTGCGCGCGCCAGTCTACGTCGGATATCGCGGTCCCATTTCCGAGTGGCAAGTAGAGCTTCGAGCGACTTCTTGCGCTCCCATAGATGGGCGTAGTAGCGGTCGCAGTGGGGAACTGTGTCCTCTAACTCGACGGTTTTTGTGGCGTCGGCCACTTGTTTGACAATTTCGGTTGTCCACGCCTTGATGTTAGTAATAGTGGGATGTTTGTCATGCTGTTCCCTGTGCATCCGGAAAGAGTCCCAGTTAATCACCTGAGCCTCCCGTGTACATTGCCTGGTGGGCTCATGTATGACAATCTCGAGCACAAATTGATCACTCCCGAAATTTTCGTGAGCGTGGCACCAAGTAGCTTTAACTGCGGAGGTCGTAAAGGCAAGATCCGGAGTTGTATCTCGGTGTAGGCCCGTACCTTGTCTAGTGGGGTAGGAGACGTCCATGATGAGGGTCAGCTGATGCGTATGCCAGTCATTCCAAAGGCGTCGGCCTTTAGCCGAGTCGTAGTGGTAGCCCCAAGCACGGTGATGCGCGTTGAAGTCACCGAGGATGAGGAGGGGTTGTCCCTGCGCTAGCTGCTGGGCTTTGAGGAAAAGAGGACCGAAAATATCCCTACGGGCTCGGGGAGGACTATAGACATTAATTACAAACAGACTGGTGCGACGCTTGCGCGAGGGCCGAGGTAATATTTCTAAGAAGACGTGTTCGGGGAAAGTTGGATTTAAATTGTGTTGGAGGACAGTGAGATTACGTTTGACGAGAGTGGCTAATCGAGGCTTTACTCGTTCCGATAGGTATGTAGTGTAACCGGCAAGTTGCGTGTTCTTGTCGCATTCCTGTAGGACTATTAGTTCGGGGCGATCACTCGCGGTGAGGAACTGCTCGAGGACCGGACGCTTACGCGCGAACCCGCGACAGTTCCACTGCCAGATGGTGGTGTTACCCGAGCTGTTCGCCATGATTAGGCTGGGAAAGCTGTGGGGTTGGAGCGGGTGTTGGCGCAGGGGCCACGGGTACCACAGCAGCGAGAAGTTTGCCCTGTGCTTCTATAGTTTTGCTCAGAATCTCAAATTGTCGTGTGACTTGTGAGCCGATTGCGTGGAGTGAGCGTTCAATGTGTGCTTCTAAAGCTGTGATGCGAGTTTGACTGAGGGCGCAGCTTTCCTCGATTTTGACAAAACGCGCCTGCCAACCATCCGTGGGGGAGTCAGTGTCGGGCGTTGCTTTGCGTTTTTGTGCGGATCGGTTGGGGGCAGCGATATCCATAGATACTGTTTCAGGTGATCCCTGCGGATACGGGGGAGTGATTGTGGCCGTTGGCTTTTCGAGAGCCTCTACTCTGAGTATTAGTTGTTGGATGACTGCTGTCAGTTCCATAATTGCTTTGTGTGTGTCCGGAGTAGTGGGAGTCCCTCCCTGCGTACTCACCGGTTCATGACGTTGTCGTAGATCGGGTAGTGATGGTGGTAGCCCAGGTGGCTGTTGCAGAGGCTGAGAAGAGGCCCGTGTCTGCTGGACGACTGCAGGTGGCCCGGGCCTGGTCCGGGAGGTATCCTGAGACCCCATCCGTGGAGCGGGAGACTTGAGTGGCGGAAAAGAACTCGAGCGGTCTCGGTGCTGCCGTTGCTGGCTATCTGAGCGTTGCCGGTCCCATCGGCTGATGTGCTGGAGCGTGACCCGCTTGGCGGTCTCTTGGGACTTGAGTTTATCTGCCTCACCTTTTTGGATTTTCTCCTACTTCCTGCGCTTGACTTCGTAAGGAGTCCTGAAGATTTCCCTGCAGCGACTATCGCCCGTGAGATGTTCCTTGCCACACAGGTGGCAGATTGGTTTGCACGTGTGGTCTTTGGTAGGATTGGATAGTCCGCAACCTCTACATTTAGTAGTTGGGCTTGCGCAAACGTCGGCTCGATGACCGAGCTCACCACAGCGATAGCACACCTCGTATTTCTTCTTGAATAAGTTGCACCTATGGCGACAATTGCAGAAGTAGACCCAGGTAGGCACTTCGGGCTCAGCGAACGTGAGCGGTGGTGTTCCCGAGCCGCCGAAAATCCACAATGGGTGGGTTACGGTTGTCTTGTAACTCTGTTGAATTGTATTTCGATCCAGTCGGAGATCGACGCCACGAATCACACCGCGGCTCGAACTATCATCTGGAGCGCAGTAGACGGATATGTCATACGCCTTGTTGTCGACGGTGATCTCTTTGAGTTGCATGACCCGTTCAGCTCTTTCGACGACTGGGGTGCAGTAGGCGAAAGTATTCTGAATCAGGTTAGCTTGTATTAGGTCTTCGTGACGAACAGCGTCCCTGGTGAAGTGAGCAGCCGTGCAGATCGCTTCCAGTAGTTGGTAGGTTGTAATCTTGGAGAGTAGCAGTCCGCCGCGTGGGCGCACAATCAGCTTGAGAGCGTTGCTGGGTAAGCGAGGCTGGTTCGAAGCTACAGATTTCTTGGCTAGTAGGCGTCCTCGCTGCCGAGGCGTGAGTTCACTGTCATCTTGTTCACACGCAGCCCATTGGTGATTTGGGACGCTTGGCTCGGTCCCGCTTTGTCTGCAGGGAAATCGGGCACGGATGGCCTTGATGTTGTTCGCGCTTCCCGGAGCTTGTTAACTTTAGTCAACCAATCACTGGCTGCTAATTCTTCTTGAGAAATTGGGATGCCTTCTACGGTGACCTTCATGACGAACTACGGCGCGCGGGCACGGTCCACGGCGCGGCCCAGCTGGCGAACGCTGCTGCGACGCAGGTGGCGAACGCCACTGCGACGCGGAGCTCCGTGTTCTTCGGCGCTGCGCGGTAGGCCTAGTGAGGCATCTGGCTTGGTCGCAGGGAAAAGATGACCTAAAATGGTCAAAATTCGTCGTACGTACTTCTGGTTGGTGTCCCTGGATTCCTCTCCTCTTCAGGAAACCGGTGATATCGATGAAATCATACCAGGATCTCACTGTCTAGGGTGAAGACACGAAATCAGCGGAGCTCATCTGGAGTGCGTCCGTTGTCACTCGCGCTCCCTGTCTGACCCCTCATAAAAATGGGCACACACCGGTGCCGGAGCTACCAGCTCGCCCAAACTGTAAAGCTTCTCGACTTTAATTGTTAAAGTTAGCGTTAGTTCGAGGCGTGGGAGCCCCGCTAGCGAGGAACCACTCAGCGCAGAGAAGAAGGTAAAAGAAAGCACTTCCGCTGCTTAGCGAGTGCAGGCGGTCACGGTATGGTGCCTAGTGATAGGAGAATGCGGAATGCGCCAATAGATGGGGCCCTAGGGGTCGGGTGTCGTTGTGGGGACGCCTGCTGGTTTGTTGGAAGCGGCTGGCTTGTATGCACGAAGGAGGCAAGGGCTGCTGGAGCGGCGTTGCGTCGCTTGGTCAGCTAACACGACATTCCTTCCTCCTCAGATTTCGTCACCGTGTCGGTCGGGTGGACGCCGTTCACGCTGGGGTCTTAGCGCCGTTTCTTGTTGTTGTGTGGATCCGTTGCGTTGGTCCCCGCAAGATCGAGTCGCATGGTCGTCTAGACTGGCCGCAGGTTCCCATGTTCGGAGGGTGTCGCTGCAGGCAGACAGAGCGCAGGCGAAATTTCGCTGGCAGCGTGATCACCTACGGAGCCGGCTGAGCGTACAGTTGCTGCCGGTCCGTCCCTCCGATCATCTGGCGGGGGTTGGCTTCTGCACCTGACTTCATGTAATCAAGGTTATCTTTTAGACTTGATTATGCATGATCCATGTCCGAGCCTTTTTAATACTGTTCCTTCCAAGCAAGCAGGGCTTCCTGCGAAGTTGCCGAAAAAGACCGATTGTGCTACGTGCACTCCTCTCGGCGAATTACTCATGCTATGGTCAGAGGTCACCTTCTCAGCAGGCCCTTCCTGATTGCGTGTGAGTGCCGTTTTGAGCTCGCAACCGAACATGAGTGCTGCTGGCCTTCTGCCTGTCGTTGCTGAAATGAATGCGCGCTGCTTGAGCAGAAATCGAGCCAGTCTGCACGCGCATGTCGCCAATGCCTGTTTCGTCTCAAAGTTTATTCTCTCTGCTTGCCCATTCGTGGCCGCATGATAGCGAGCATTTGTAATGTGCGTTAACCCGTTCTTCTTTACGAAATTTCCCATTTCCGTAAAAACAAAGGACGGGCCGATGTCCGTCACCAGCCTTTCGGGAATGCTGAAAGTCGCAAACAGCTTTCGCAGTTCCTCGATCAAGGTCGGTGACTGTATGTTTCGCATGTAGCGCACTTCGAGCCACTTGCTGTATGCCTCGAGAACAATTAGTAGGATCCTGCCCTCCACGGGGCCAGCGATGTAGGCGTGGAAGCTGTGTTACGGTGCTGTCGCGCCCTTCCAATCGGGAGGTGGTACCTTAGATGGCGCTCTTCGATACTGCCAGCAAGCCGCAAAACTTTTTACCAGGTTCTCGAAGACCTTGTCGAAACTGGGCCACCAATAATAGCGCATGCTTTCATAGCAACTATGCCCCTGTGACCAGAGTGTGCCGCGCCGAGCACGTCTTTTCTCGCTTTCGCTGGAACGACCAGTCTGGTACCGCTGATAACCCAACCTTCTTGTGGCGAAAGCTCAGGTCCAAGCTTAGTGAAAGGTGAAAATTCCTGTTTGGGCAACCTGTGCAGCTCTCCAGCTGCGACAGCTCTCACTACACGGGGTACTAACAGGTCTTCCTGGGCCATTTCCGCGAGTTGACGTGGGAACGTATCGAAGCTCATCGTGGAAGCCAGCATGAGCACATCTCCAGTTGGGCATGGCTCATCTACTTGGGCAATCAGTGGCAGCCTGCTGAGTGCGTCAGCACTTTGGTGCAGGAGTCCAGGCCTGTACACCAAATCATAGTCGTACGTGTCTACCTTTAGACACCTTCGGGTCGTCCTAGGTGAGAGAAGAAGAAGAAATTTCTTTATTTTGCTTGAGCAAAAAAGGTGACGGAAGAAAAAGCTGCTTAGTTGCAGCTTGACAAAGCTCCCGCCACCCAGACAGCAAGCACTTGCACAGCACATAGTTTTACAAAATTGATAAAACAGTCCTCTGAAAAGAGCAGTCAATTGTGAATTGTCACATGCAGAACAATAAACAAAATAGACACTTGAAACAAGATTAAAAGAAAAAAAGGAATCCGTGGTACAGGTTAAACAAAAATTTTATAAATTCCCTTGTGCGACATTTGCAGAATGTCTATTTGTTTTTCGTCCAGTTCATTGAGCGCATGCGGTATGGCGTGTTTTAGTCGTTGTTTTCCGTACATTGTACGGGAAAATGGAATGAGCCATGGTGACTGATAGCGAAATGAATAGGTATTTGTTGGTTTTTGTAGTCTAGCTAAGGTCAGAAATGTCTCAGATTTTCCTTGTATTGCATTCTTGTACTTACTTAACAGGTTATAAGAGTACATATCTTCCACTTTTAGAATGCGATGTTTGAGAAAAAGGGGTCCTGTGTGTTCTAAAAATGATGTGTTTTCAATAATGCGGATGACCCGTTTTTGTATTAAGGCAAGTTTATTAATGTTTGACTTGGTGGTATTTCCCCAAAGCAGTATACAGTAGCGGAGTTGTGAATAGAAAAGGTTATTATATAAGAGCTTTCTTGTAGCTAGTGGGAGGGTGTGACGGTGTTTGTTTATTGTACCTACAATCCTACTTAGCTTTGTCGACAGATGTTGAACATGCTCGTTCCAGGACATGTGCTCGGAAAAGAACATGCCAAGCGTTTTCACACACGTTTCCAGCCCAAATGTATACGGACCGAAGGTAATGGTGGGAGATATTCCAGGTAGGACTCCGGGTGCACGAAAAAGAATACATTTTGTTTTGGATTCATTTAGTATCAGGCTATTTTTTCGGCACCATTCCTGTAGATTGTTACAGAATAAACTGGCATCTGTTTTTATTTCTTCTAAGTTTTGTCTAGATATCAATACTGTGCAATCGTCTGCATATATGACAATTGTGCAATCTCTGTAAATTTCTACAATATCGTTGATGTAGAAAAGAAAAAGAATGGGTCCTAAAATGCTTCCCTGTGGGACACCCGATGGAATTTCTTGTAAGTGCGATTTATTTCGGTTTATCTCAACATATTGATGCCGGCCAGTCAAGTATGACCGAATGAGCTTAAGTGAAATACCCCGAAATCCATAGTGCTCTAATTTTTCTAGTAATATTGGATGATTTACACGGTCAAATGCCTTGCTGAAATCTAAGTAAATACCTAAAGTTGTAAGTTTTTTCTCGAAATTTTCCAAAATTACCTCTTTTTGTCTTAAAACCCTGCTGAAAAAAAGTTCTATGATGCAATAACCTCATAGATCATTCATCATAGAATATCATACAATCTGTATGACATATCATACAATCTGTATGATATATACAAATTTTATGATGTATCATACAGATTGTATGATATGTCATACAGATTGTATGATATTCTATGATGAATGATCTATGAGGTTATTGCATCATAGAACTTTTTTTCAGCAGGGAAGAGCGTCTTCTGTGGAGCGGTGTTTTCCGAAACCGAACTGGTGATCCGTTATGAGGTTATGTTTTCTTGAAAAGCTTTCAATGCGTATATTAACAACTTTTTCGAGTCCTTTAGAAAAAATCGGAAGGATGGATACTGGTCGGTAATTGCTTAAATTATTTTTGTCACCCCCTTTGTGTAAGACCTTGACACGGGCGACTTGCATATTGGTGGGAAAAACGCCAGTAGATAGGGAAGAATTAAATGCGTGTGTTAACGTGGGCGCAATTATATCCAGAACATATTTGATCGGTCTTATTTCCATATCGTTCGCATCAACGCTGTGGCTGTTCTTGAGTCCTTGAAAAACATATATTACTTCTGACTGACAAGTAGGGTGAAAAAATAAGCTTTGCGATACTGAACGCACAGAAGAGGAGGCCTCGGAACAGTAGGCCATGCTTCCTATTTCTACGAAAAATTTGTTGAAGCGGTCCGCAAGCACTGTTCCGCTTACTTCTTGATTATCAATTACGAGGTCTGGTATTGAACTTCCCTGTACGTTCCTCTTTAGTAGTCTATTTAGATTTTTCCAAACTAGGTCGCTATTTTGCAGACAATCGCTATCAAAAAGGCGAGCGTAATACTCGCGCTTAGATTTTTTGATAGCTTTATTTAATTTATTTCGAAAACGCTTGAATTCCCTCAGTTTGTTGACGTCACGAGAGTCTACAAAAGATTGATAGAGCTTGTGTTTTTCAGCTATAAGTTTGACTATGGTGCGGGTAATCCAAGGCTTACGGGAGCGCTTGAAACTTCGATGTGTTTTTAGTTTGAAGCAAGCGAAATATTTTTGCTTGAAAATTTCTATAAACTTGTTGTATGACGCATTAGAATCTTCAATTGCAAAAATTTCACTCCAGTTCGTCTGAATAATTGCATGCCGGAACTCTTCCAAAGTATGCGGTGTTATTTCGCGGTACGTGACTGTATGGCATTTTTGGTTCAAGTTATTGTGTCGCTTTATCAATAAAAAAATTGGCATATGATCACTGATGTCAGAGCTTATGACACCTGACCGAATATTACACGATGAATTAGTCACGAACAAGTCTAACAGTGATGATGATAAAGGAGTGACTCTTGTTGGAGTGGCAATGACATTCTGAAAGGCATTGCACTGTAAAACAAGTAAAAAGTCTGTAGTGGGTTCTGTGTTCTTCAGAATGTCAATATTTAAATCACCGCCTATCGTTAGTAAGCAACCATTACAGTTTGCATGAGAGAGTAACCCATCAAAAAATTGCAGGAACGCGGAAATACTTCCATTTGGAGGTCTGTAAATAACAGAGAACATATTTGTGCCTTTCCTAATACAAAGAGTTTCATAGTCGCCGGTAATACAGCTGTATTCCGGTACGATTTCAAAACCGGTTAGACAAGTTTGAATAGACACACCACCTCCTCTAGTATTTTTTCGATTTAAGAAATAATGATTGTAGCCTTCCAGCACAAAATAGTCGCTGTCGTCAGTGTACCACGTCTCGGTCAGCATCAATACATCGAATGGTATAGCACATGCCTCTAGTAGCAACAACAAATCATCATGCTTTTGGTTAACAGATCTCGCGTTCAAATGAATCAGCTTTATCCATTTCTTTGTCTCTGTCGCACTTAAAAGACCAGAAATAGCCTCAGGGCAAATGCTATGAGTACCCATCATTTATCAAAAGGAAAAGGTAGTATCCCAAATTCACGTATACGATCATTTCAACTGCTGTCACAAATCTTTTGCAGATCACTTTCGTATTTAATCGCTACAACCGAGGATGACTCTGTCTGGCGCGCGAAAATGCTGCCATTCCTAATCCATACGAACCGCCAGCCGAAGTCGCGCTTGCGCACAACTGCCTTTCCTAGGAGCTGTTTCACGAACGGACAAAGATGTTCATTTATATAAATTGGTTTGTGGTCTTCTTCGGAATTTTCGTCTGATTCTGTCGCTATGATAGACGTCGTGAGCCTTTTCTTCCGCGCCTTATCAAGGACCTTATCGCGTTTCTCTCGTCGTTGGAACTGGACTACTATGTTTTTCTGATTTTTTTCCTTCGTTGGCACACGGTGACATACGTCCACATCACTCGATGATATAGGCTCACCGATAGCATTTCCAATCTTGTCCAAGATACCAAGAAGGTTTTCATTCGGTTCTTCGGTGATACCTTTGATTTCAATATTTCTATTTCGTGTATATTGCTCAGACTTCACAAGGTTGTTCTGGCAATCTGCAAGATCTTTTTCAAGTGTGTAGACTTGCTGCTTCAATTTCTCGTTTTCTTTTTGTAGCAAGCTTTTTTCGTTCAGAGTGGTTTCGAGGCGTTTATTTGCCTCGTCTAAGCTTTTGCTAACGAACTCTACGCTCTGTTTCATGTCTTCTAGTTCTGTGCGAAAGCCACGCTCTTCTGTTCGTAGCTTTCGTTCTATTCCCTCTTTGAAGGCTTTAAGTTCTAGGAGTCCATAGAACGCCATCGCCCATTCGGTTCTACGCCTCGCTCGTCGGTAAATTGGTTTTTGAGGAAAGGAAATGTATCTGTCTCTCATTTGTGGGTGGACACCTAAACCTCGCCGGAAGGGAATGGAGGAGGATGAGAGTGAGTGAATACACCGTATTCACTAGACGCGCCTTTGTTCATTCCAAACCATCGAGCTGGCATGGCGGAGTGGATAGCGTGCTCGTCTCTCACGCCGAAGACCGGGGTTCGATTCCTGAGCTCGACGAATTTCTCATTCGCTTTTATTTATTTATATGGCCTGACTAGTAAAGCTAATTAGGCTAATTTGGTAATTAAGCAATTAACTGAGCTCAGTCCCACTTACTTGGAGCATCACTATACGATCCCTTCAATTGGTTGTATGGTTACTAGCCAAAGTGCAATTGGCCCGGTTTGAAATTCGCGCACTGTGACGTCACGACCGTTTCCACCAATTGAAAAGCGTGACATTTTCTGTCGACAACTGCTGCTTACAACGATGAGACATTAAAGGCTTCCGCCTTAATAGATTTGGTTAGGGCTCCAAATGGGGGATGCATATTCTAGTTTTGATCGAACGAGGGACTTGTAGGCAAGAAGCTTAACGTTTGGCGGTGCATTGTTCAAATGACGTTTCAGGAAACCAAGGGTTTTGTTAGCTGATGATAGAATGTTAGTGACATGCGCATTCCAGGTTAGATCTTGGCTTAGGGTTACACCTAGCAATTGGTCAATTCTACTGCGACGCCAGAGATTGCGTCAGGGAACAAAAGGGGCTTGCGTTTGCAGGTGAATGACACGTGTTTACATTTATTGGGGTTAAGCTCCATGAGCCACTGGCTGCACCAGTCTTCTATACAGGTTAGGTCGTTTTGGAGTGCTAGCGATCGGATGGGTTATTTATTGTGCGGTACACGACGCAGTCATCGGCAAACATGCGGATGCTAGAGGAAGCATGCATGGGTAAATCGTTGATATATATAAGAAAGAGAAGGAGACCAAGCACTGAACCTTGAGGAACGCCTGATGTGACTGGGAGTGAGTTAGAGGATTGGTTATTAACATAGACAAACTGGGAGCGACCTGCTAAAAATTGTTCTAGCCATTGTAACACATTAGGATGTAAATTTAACAGGGAAAGTTTTAGTAGTAAGCGTTTATGAGGTACCTTGTCAAAGGCTTTAGCAAACTCCAGAAAGATTGCGTCGGTTTGAAGGTTAGAATCACGATTTATATGCAGATCATGAACGAAAATGGCTAATTGTGTTTCGCAGGAGAAACATTTACGAAATCCATGCTCAGATTGATGGAAAAAATGATTCGAGTCAAGAAAATGCATTATTTGCGAAAAAATGACATGCTCCATAATTTTGCATGGCACACTAGTCAAAGATATAGGACGGTAGTTAAGAGGTGATTCTTTGTTACCTGATTTGAACACTGGAACGACCTTCCCCACTTTCCAGTCGGTGGGTATGTTACCTGTGTGAAGTGATTGCGCGAACAATAAAGATAAGTATACTCCAGAAACGTGCCGAGTATTTTTTAACAGCTTGGAGGTTATTTCATCAATACCTGCTGAGGACGATATTTTCATATTTTCGATAATACAGGCAATTCCATGGGCAGAAATTGTGGGTAAAGGCATTGGAGACATTGGAAATGCAGTTGTATCAGGCAGTGGCGTGTCAGTTTCGTCAGTGAAAAGAGATGCGAATGCAGTGTTAAATATGTTCGCGCATAGAAAGAGAAGTTTATTTTTTTCTAATGTGAACAAAAATACAATGAAAAACTGCTGAACTCAATGCTCTGATCAGTCAAGCACATGCGCAGTGACGCAGCACTGAGCACGTCAGTAAGGCAGTAAGAAAGCCGACACTCGACCGCCGCGCAGGACGATGAAATATGTCGACCATTTGCGCAAGAACTCATCCTCACTCATTGACAGTGCGTCCACGCATGCTTGCTCAAAGAGGCGCGTGCGGAGGCGCTGCAACATTGGAAACATTGCTCTTTGCGGACGCCCATTTAAGGAAGCCGCTCCACGCTGCCGCCACAAAACGAACATGCCGACACACAAGAGCATATTTGTAAACAGTTCGCGTGAACTGTTCGCGCATTCAACGTCGCTGGCCTCTTGTCCAAGTGCGTTAGTAAGAGTGATAGTGCATGTCTGCTGGGGGTTTAGTACTTTCCAGAATTTTCGCGGATTGTTGATTAAGATCTTTGGCAAGTCTACACCAAAAAATGTGCCTTTAGCGTTTCGAATGGATTGTAAATACACTTGCTCAGCCTCGTAATACTTATTCCAAGCGCATGCGCTTGGGTTGAGTTTTGCTGCTCGGAATAGCCGTTTTTTTATTTTCGAGTGTTTTTAATGACTTCGAGAACCATGGCTTATGACGATTGGCACAAAATGTTATGGTTGGAATAAATTCAGACGCAAGTTCTAATATTTTTGTTTTGAAAGTTAGCCAGTTATCTTGAACAGAGCGGTCTTGAAAGCCCGTTTCGAAAATTGGAACAAAAATTATGGAGTTGGTTGTTTATCGCCTCGTAATTACCTCTATCGTACAAGCGGATCGTTTTTTGATACGTTTGGCACAATTCGGTGGCAAAGGTAAAGGTGGCATGTAGAACTTTGTGATCGCTAATTTCGCGAAGATAAGTAAGGGATGATAAACTTTCAGGGCGATTAGTCAATATCAAGTCCAGAATGTTAGAAGATTCATGTGTAACGCGTGTTGGTTCCGTTACTAATTGGGTGAGGTTAAAGTTGAGACACACATCAATGAAATTCGTTATTTCTGCGTTGCTTGTTGACGTTATGTTCTGCCAGTTAATGCTAGGGTAGTTGAAATCGCCAAAGAGAAGGATGCGTGCGTTAGGGTACTTAATATCAAGTTGGTTTAGGCAACAACCAAGGACATGCGGGAGATTTGGGTTATTGCTGGGAGGTCGATAACAGACACCTAGTATGATTAACTGGGGGGGCGGAACGACAAATTACCCATAGTATTTCAAGCTCCGAATCGATGTTAATAATAGAACAGGGCAACTGTTGGTTAGTGGCAATAAGAACACCTCCGCCTCGGGAGTCTTTGCGATCCTTCCGAAACACGTTAAAATTTGGTAAGTCGGACAGAACTTCAGAATCGGTGATGTCACTTGTTAGCCATGTTTCAGTTAGTATAAGTATGGTGCTTAGGGATGAGGAAACAAGATTAGAAACATGCTCGCGCTTGGGAATAAAGCTGCGTATGTTTTTGAAGATAATGGAAAAAGAAAGATTTGGAATCTTATCTCGAGGACTATTGAAAGGACGCACGGTTGCATGATGATGAGCCGATTGCTATGCGATTTCTCGGACCGTCTGTGAGGATTCGTCGAATGCGTAACGCTTTGAACAAATATGCAGTGTTTTGTAGCGCATTGAAAATGCTGTTTTTTTTCTTCAGGCGAATGCAACGAGCTGTTTCCGTGCGGCACGAACCCGGCGTGAAAAGTCCTCGCCAATGCTACAGTTGGTACCCTTTAGCATAGTGCCTTCGGAAAGTATTAGCTCCTTCGTTTTAAAGGAGAAGAAATTAGCTATTATTGGGGCGAAGATGTTCGGTTGAGTGGCGTCCAAGACGGTGAGCACGCTCTATTTCTTTGGGATCAATTGTCAACTTCAGGGTGTCATAGCAGTGGCGGATGACTGCTTCTTCGGATTGGGCATATGTTTCTGATGGATTGTCATCTGTGATGCTGTAGAAAATTAAGTTGTTTCGTCGTGAACGATTCTCGGCATCATCTATACGGGCATCTCTTTCAGAAATCTCACCGGTTATTTCAGTGGTGTTAGCGCTTATTGTGTCTAGGTGAGTGCGTAGGGCAGCTATGTCTTGATGGAGCGCTTCAATGTCAACCAGTCTCTTACTTATGTCGGCAATAGTTTCTTTCGGTAGACGTAAGCTGGTGCCTGAGTTCCTGAACCTCACCGATTAGCTGCGACTGACCGGCAGAAAGCTTTTGCAGTTCTTCGAGAACTCTGTCGGGGCCTGGGTTTGTTTCAACATCTCCGGCCAGCAATAGCAAGGAACGAATAACATTCGCACAGTCATCAGCAATATCAAGGCAGCACCGTGGGCTCGGCAGCTACAGAAGACAATAGTTGCTCGATCTTTTGGTAAAAAGGCAGTAGGGTTGACTGGCCTGCATGGCGAAGATCATCGGGTTAGATTAGCTTATCGTGGCAATGCCACCGAGCCCACAGGGTGCCGTGCGCAGGTGACACAGCTTTATAGTAGGTGCGTCGGTTGCCGTCGATGTCAATGGGGCGGACTAGGGTAGATCGATGGTTAGATGCTCCGTTTGCGGCGCTGGTAAACATTTCCAAGCTGCAGCCAGTTGACAGAAGGAGCCACCGTGACGCTCCGAGCGATATGGCTCGCTGGGAGCAATGGCGTCGGAAGGGGGAGGCAGCAGGGCGAAGAAAAGGATCTCGGTGACGAGGGAAGCAAACACCTGCATGGCGAAGATCATCGGTTTAGATGACCTCATCGTGGCAATGCTACCGAGCCCATTGATAGCGTTTGCAATCTTTTCCAAGATACCAAGAAGGTTTTCATTTGGTTCTTCGGTGATACCTTTGATTTCAATATTTCTATTTCGTGTATATTGCTCAGACGTAGCAAGGTTGTTCTGGCAATCTGCAAGATCTTTTTCAAGTGTGCAGTCTTGCTGCTTCAATTTTTCGTTTTCTTTTTATAGCAAGCTTTTTCGTTCAGAGTGGTTTCGAGGCGTTTATTTGCCTCGTCTAAGCTTTTGCTAATGAACGCTACGCTCTGTTTCATGTCTTCTAGTTCTGTGCAAAAGCCACGCTCTTCTGTTCATAGGCTTCGTTCTATTCCCTCTTTGAAGGCTTTAAGTTCTAATTTGAGTTCCTCTTTCAGCTCTCTGATCGCCTGCGCAACTTCCTTAGACATTTCACACAGTAGTCTGAGGCAGGCACACTCAAAAAGTCACCGAAGGCAGCAGTGACAGCAAAAAGGAAAAAAACCTAATTATTGTGCACAAAAAGTGTACTAACCTGCAGTATGCAGAAAACAGGCATTACCTGCTGCTTGCTGTGCTGTCACTGCTGCCAAGTGCTGCACACGGGTTCTGTGCCGGCTTATATGCCGAAGATTGGGTCACGTGATTGGGTCACGTGATTGTACATTGATGTCCTGGCGATATCTTCGTTGCCTGGCTTGTGGCGTCGGGCGATGACCACGTCAGACAGGCAGGTGCGCAGGCAGTGCAATCGTTGATCCGGGGGTTGCGGATTTGCGGTAGGTATGCCTGCAATATGCAGAAAACAGGCGTTAGCTGCTGCTTGCTAGGCTGTCACTGCTACCAAGTGCTGCACACGGGTTCTGTGCCGGCTTATATGCCGAAGATTGGGTCACGTGATTGTAAATCGATGTCGTGGCGATATCTTCGTGGCCTGGCTTGTGGCGCCGGGCGATGATCACGTCAGACAGGCAGGTGCGCAGGCAGTGCAACAGTTGATCCGGGGGTTGCGGATTTGCGGTAGGTATGACTGCAATATGCAGAAAACAGGCGTTAGCTGC
Organism: Amblyomma mixtum; assembly: GCF_055824585.1. Classification (NCBI taxonomy): domain Eukaryota; kingdom Metazoa; phylum Arthropoda; class Arachnida; order Ixodida; family Ixodidae; genus Amblyomma; species Amblyomma mixtum. The sequence continues at coordinate 42,263,910 of NC_143021.1, forward strand.
TGCTTGCTGGGCTGTCACTGCTACCAAGTGCTGCACACGGGTTCTGTGCCGGCTTATATGCTGAAGATTGGGTCACGTGATTGTAAATCGATGTCGTGGCCATATCTTCGTGGCCTGGCTTGTGGCGCCGGGCGATGACAACGTCAGACAGGCAGGTGCGCAGGCAGTGCAATCGTTGATCCGGGGGTTGCGGATTTGCGGTAGGTATGCCTGCAATATGCAGAAAACAGGTGTTAGCTGCTGCTTGCTGGGCTGTCACTGCTACCAAGTGCTGCACACGGGTTCTGTGCCGCCTATTATGCCGAAGATTGGGTCACGTGATTGTAAATCGATGTATCCATATCTTCGTGGCCTGGCTTGTGGCGCTGGGCGATGACCACGTCAGACAGGCAGGTGCGAAGGCAGTGCAATCGTTGATCCGGGGGTTGCGGATTTGCGGTAGGTATGCCTGCAATATGCAGAAAACAGGCGTTAGCTGCTGCTTGCTGGGCTGTCACTGCTACCAAGGGCTGCACACGGGTTCTGTGCCGGCTTATATGCCGAAGATTGGGTCACGTGATTGTAAATCGTTGTCGTGGCCATATCTTCCTGGCCTGGCTTGTGGCGCCGGGCGATGACGACGTCAGACAGGCAGGTGCGCAGGCAGCGCAATCGTTGATCCGGGGGTTGCGGATTTGCGGTAGGTATGACTGCAATATGCAGAAAACCGGCGTTAGCTGCTGCTTGCGGTCCTGTAACTGCTGCCAAGTGACTGCTGCCAAGATAAGCGAACCATCCTCTGAAGTGTATCGAAAGAAACCTGGTGCTGTTTTATTTTTCTTCCGCGTCCAGGGCCTGTTCTTCTAGAGGAGCTTGTCTAGCTCTGCAGCAGTCGTAGCTCTGTTTTTTTAAAAACCGACCATAAAAGGTAAGACGCCCTAGGAAAGCGTGCAGAGAGGTCTTGTCAGTCGGTTTTGGCGAGTGAAAGATTGCCTGAACCTTTCCCTCGGTCGTGTGAACGCCTTGAGCGTCAATTCTATGTCCTAGAAACTCGACGGAGTTTATGCCGAAGCGGCATTTCTCTTGCTTCAGGCGTAGACCCTTCTCGCTTAGTCTCAGCAGGACTTTGTCTAGGCGTTGCGCATGCTCTGTATTGTCCTTCCCACTGAGAATAATATAATCAATATAAAGACTCACCCCTTGAATTCCTGCCAGCGTCGTCTCCATCATACGCTGGAAAATGGCTGGCGCAGCAGATATTCCGATAGGCAGCCGTTTTGCCGTGAACAATCCCTTAGTGGTGTTCGCGGTGGGCAATGTGGCTTTCTCGCCGTCGATCTTTAGCTATTAATGGCCTGGCAGCCGTCCACCTTAGAGAAGATGCTACCACCAGACAACCTTCGCGGTTGTCGGTAGCGGCTACGCCGCCTTCTTGACCTGTGCGTTTACTGTGCTCGTGTAGTCGCCCAAGCGCGAAATGTCACGTCTCTTTTCCGCAATCACACTAAAGGTATGGGTGCGCATGACGTTGACGTTGCGCCTTCTTCCAAGTCTAAAGCAACCAAACGTCCGAAGTAGCCGTCGATGTCTTGCTCAAATACATCAGGATGGCGTGAAAGAACCTCCCGGAGCTCCTGGCTTTGCTCAGCGACCTGGTTAATTGCGTGTACGCAACGCAGTGCCGCATACCAGTCGCGTCCTGGCAAGTTGCAGCCAGTTCCTTTCAACACCAGCTGAGGTAGCACACAGTGATTTGATTTAAATCGCACGCGAACTTGCGCCTATCCGAAGGTGCGAAGCTCCTCTCCCGACCAAGTGCGCAAGTCAAGGGGTTCTCTCTAAAGTATTGGAGAAGCGTAGCTTGTTGGACCAGTTGGTGCATGGTGAGTGGGAAACCAGCGGAAAGGACGTGTTCACAAGGAGAAGAAGTACACAGGACAACGCTGGATTGTCCTGTGCACTTCTCCTCCTTGTGCACGCGTCCTTTCCGCTGGTTTTCTACTTCTATCTACAGCTTCGGGGTGTTTCTACCCATGTTTGGCGGTTAACAACCTTCTGATCAGACAACATGATGCGCCCTTGTCAACTTGGAATGTTAGGTGCGTCCATCGACTTGAATGTCAACAAGAAATTCGGGACAGGGTTTTCGCTGACTTCCTACGTGAAGCTCGTAGCATGGATCGTAGAAGTACGGAGAGTTGAGCTAGTTTGTGCATGGCAGGATTGAACAGCGCACACAGGACGAGGACAAAGAGAAGAAGCGCCAAGACACGAGCCCTGAGTGTCTCGTACGTAGTGGCGTTACTCATGGACTGAGCGTTCACGCTGTGCGTACCTTGCCTGGTGTTCGACTTGCTTTCCTTGGTTTTCTTCTGGGCGATGCATGCGTTCTCGATGTGACTCTTCTTGGAACAAAAAAATTACCGACGATTACGTTACTTCCTAATGCGAAATTTGAGCGCAGCAAATAAGCTGTTTCACCTTTTCGATAGATTGAGGCAAAGGAATCGAGCAAGACATGTATGCGCTATCACAGAATTTTTTTTTTATTTTTCACACGTATTCCTTTAACAAAGACTGCACTAACAGTTCTTGACAGTCATGAAGGAAGCTTTGTGGTCGGAGAAATAGAGTGATATATGTTCGAATTGGTACACCAATGCTTGATTCTCAAAGACGAGATCTATACAAGTGCCTCGGGAGGTTGTCACAGCCGTGGGACGCGTTACGAGCGAGAGGAACGGGATGTTCTCCCGCATAAGTGTTAGGAAATTGCTGTTTGTCTTTATGTCAACATTAAAGTCCCCCACTACTAACATCGGTGTGGATCGATGGACGGTTAATGCGAGTTGCAGGAAGTGCACGACGTCTTTCGTGAGTGCGGTAGGGGCGAAGTAGGCAGCTACTACCAGCAAGCCGTTGGGCAACTTTGCGGCGCACAGTTCGCCAACTTCATGTGACGTGCCAAACATTTCGACTGGTATTGCAGAGAGACCTGTGCGCAAGTAGATAGCAACTCCCGCCGCTCTGTTGTGGTCTCTGCGAGCACCACAGCAGTATAGGAAATCTATGATTTCGAGAGGCTCTTCGGGATCCATCCAGGTTTCAGCAAAGCAAAGAACAGAGGAATGGCGCAGAATGTGATCGTGGTGTACATCCTTGGCATGTGCGGCAAGGGAGCGTACGTTAAGAATGTGGTTGTGAATGATGAATCAATTGCTGCCAGCGAATGACGCGTCCATTGGCTGTCTGCGTGTGTTACTGATGTGTGGTTAACATGTTAAGCTTCGCCTGTAAGAGTGGAACGCGACAGCGTCTTGCAACGCTGCCAGGGAGTCCACAGAACGCCATCGCCAATTCGGCTGTACGCCTTGCTGGACGGTAAATTTATTTTTTGAGGAAAGGAAATGTTCTCTCGCATATCTGGGTGGACACCTGCACCTCGCCGTAAGGGAAAGGGGGAAGATGGGAGTGAACGAAGACGCCGTATTAGCTAGACGCGCCTTTGTTCATTCCAAACCATTCAGCTGGCATTACGGAGTGGCTAGCGTGCTCGTATCGCACTCCGGAGACCCTGGTTCGATTCCCCAACTCGACCAATTTCGTTCTCGGTTTTATTGATTTATGCGGTCTAACTAGAAAGGTTAATTAGGCTATTTCATATTTATATTATTGTATTTCTATCCATCGTGTTCTGTCATTAACCTGTCAATTGTTGGAACTGTCTAGGATGTTCGACACAACGTATATGAAACGAGCAACGTCTTACTGAGTAGGGAAGTGCGTGGTGGTGGAGGGAACGCGGCTTCGTACTTATGTTTTTTTTCAGCAGCGTCTCCTTCCGCGGACGCTGTTGTCGCTGCGGCGCGCGTCTTTTCTTCTGACCTCTTCATTCTCCTGTATATTAATTAGGCTAATTGATTAATTAAGCAATTAACTAAACTCAGTCCAACTTAGCTGCAGCATCACTATACGATCCCTTTGATTGGTTGCATGGTTACTAGCCAAAGTACAATTGGCCCCATTTGAAATTCGCGCACTGTGACGTCACGAGCATTTCGACCAATTGAAAAGCGAGACATTGGGGGCGGAGCTGGTTACGAGGCCGACGCCGACGCCGACGCCGCCGACGACGCGAAACCCAGGAACGGACGCCAAAGAGCTGCGCTCTAAAACAGCATCGCACTGTCTGGAACTTGCAGGTAGCAGCCACGTGCCAGCCGTCACATTAATAGAAATGCCGTTGCTGCGGTGGGTTTTGGCATCCTTTTTTGTGTTCAGAAGTTTTGTTCACTTCTGCCGACCTCGCCGCTTCCTTGAGGCCTCACTGCTGCCTCAACGCACTTTTTAATGAAAGGGCCAGATCCAAACCACGTTGAAAAGTCGTCTTTCTCGACGAACAGCCTCTGTTGGAGGTGTCGTCGCGCATCCCGAAGACGAACCTGTTGTTGAGCATGACGCCCTGGGGCAGCATAGTGGGGCTCGTTACAACGGGTGTATGGCTTTTTTCGGCGGCGTAGATGTTGCAAACGTTGTCGTTAGCACTCGAATGTTGCAATCGGCTGTCAAACTTCTGAGGGCTGCGACGTAGCTGTTTATCGCTCCTTCGGGCATTTGATCACGTCGCCAGAAAACGTACCGGCTGTACAGCTCTGATGGTCTGGGATCGAAGTTCTTCTCGAGAAGTGTGACTAGGTCACCATAGCTGACCTCTCCGGGAGTATTCAGTGCGACCAGCGCACAGGCAGTCTCGAAGGTGTCTCCGCATAGCGTCAGGAGGAGAGCATGTCTCTTTTCTTCGTCGAAGACATCGTTTGTCACGAAGTAGAAGGTCAGGCGCTGAATCCACGATGAACAATTCTTACCGTTAAAAGGCTCGATGGCGCAGTGCAGTCCTCCGGTAGCCAAGGATGACACCTCGAGCTACGTCAGTTCTAAATCTTACCTCTCGTCGCCAGTGTTAAGGCGTGTGCATGCTCTGGGTGTGAGAACCATGCAATCGAGGAACCTCTCAAAACAGTTGCTGGATGAAGACAAACGTTTGTTGCTGTAGCGGGAGAGAGAGAGAAAGGTGTAAAACTTCCGGTGCTGTGGGAGTGCAGGCGGTTGGAGTATTGTGCTTAGTGAGCAGCAATGAGGAATGTGTCAATCGACGGGGACATAGGCATCGGGAGTCGTCGCGGGGACGTCTGCTAGTTTCTTGGAAGCGGCCGGCTTCTATGCGCTGGTCAGCTAACACTACAGTGTTCCTCCCAGTACCTCGACAATGAAGAGAGCGTGAGGAAGAGGAGAATGAAGCAGCGGTGGCGTTGTGAATAGTCATAAATACAAGCACATTCCATTTTCTGCTTATTGATCACATATAAGACAAGGTATGGATCCCTCGACATAGAGGGCTACACAATGTGACGGTTGACAAATATGCACATTGCGATCAGGGCTCCCAGTTTTCACGGCCTACACATTTCGAAACAACCTCGCGCATACACGACAGGTCACGAAGAGGAGCACACATCGGTGCATCAACTACCAGGTCGTGCAGCACTTGTGGACTACATAAGTTCGAGCAAATGTCAATGAAGAGAGAAAGCAAGAGAGGGCTACGAAGGAGTGGTGGCGTTGTGAGTAGTAGAGAACACAAGCCAGGGCGAGTTTCTGCTGAAGGTGGAGTAGATTAAGTTAATATGGTATCGTTCGCCACAAATCTGACACTATGTGACGGGTGCCTAGCATGGAGATTGAAATCAGGGCTGCCGACTTTTACCACCTACAGTTTTGAAAACAACTTCGTACATATACGAGCGGACATGAAAATGGACACACACTCGTGCATGAAGTGCCATCTTGCCCAAACTGTATAGCTTCTGATCTACATACCTGTGAGTACCGGGAGCGTGTTCGCCAAATGCAGCCGGTACAGCCAGCGATGACAGCGCCGCCCACCGGCAGGTAGCAGCCACCATTAAGGCTGGTTATAAATATTCATTCATTACAACGGCTTGACATCGCGGCTATGGCGCAGTGGATTAGAGGCACGTGTTGCGTATGGAAGGTGGGCCGTTCGACTCCGCTCTCTATACTGTAGTTTTATTGTTTTTTTTTTATTTCATTTTAAAATTTTTTTCCCTCTTAGGTCGCAGATCGTGATGCTTAGTGGCATATAACGCCGTTTAAGATTTTCAAAACATTTTCTGCATACTTTTACACAGATTATTCACGGCGCTGGAATATCAGTTTTGAATTGAAACTAAATATTACATGGTTTGTAACAATAGGTTGGTATAGACTTTTAAGCATTATTTAGTGAATAATTATCCCTTTCAGGTAAGCCGTTGTAACAATCTGCAGTCACCGTGATCAGTTCACCGTGGTTTCAAGCCTTGTGGCTGTACAGGCTGCAGTTGGCGAATACGCGTACCGGGACAATGAAAAGAGCTGGAGCAAGAAGAGAAACAAGTAACGGCGGTGTTGTGAACAGTATAGAACACTAGCACGCGCGACTTCCTGCTGATCGAATACATCATTTATAAGGTAGGCATCGGTCGCCACAAATTGCGACGCTATGTGACGGTTGAAAACTACGGAGATTGCGATGACCGCTGCCTCCTTTCACCATCTAACTTTTGGAAACAACTTCGCGCGTACGCGACGTGATATGGAAATGGGCACACACCGGTGCCTGAACTGCCGGCTCGCCGAAACTGTAAAGCTTCTCAAACTACATACCTGTGAGTACAGGGACAATGCAATGAGCACGCGCAAGAAGATTATGAAGTAATGGCGGTGTTGTGAACAGTAGAGAACACTAGGACACGCCATTTTCTGCTTACTGATGACACCATTTATAAGCTATGCCTCGCTCACCACAAATGGCTACACTATGTGACGGTTCACAAGTATGGAGATTGCAATGAGGGCTTTCGACGTTATCCATCTACGCTTTTGGAAACAACATCGCGTGTACACGAGAAGGCATAAAAATGGGCACACACCGGTGCCTGAACTCCCAGCTCGCAAAAAAACTGTATAGCTTCCCAACTACATACCTGTGAGTAACGGGACAATGAAAAGAGCCCGAGCAAGAGGATATTGAAGTAAAGGCGGTGTTTTGAACAGTAGACAACACTACCATGCACCATTTCCTGCTTACCGAATAGATCATTTATAATATAGGCATCGCTGGCCACAAATGGCGACACTATACTCCGTTTCATACATAGCAGTCAACGCAGCCAAGGCTGCGGCGCCTGTTCACGCTCCTCGTCCGCATCGTAATGTAGTGCGTCTAAAGTACAAATCGTAATTAACTCAAAATGAAAGTAAATGTAGGTTGATATTGCAGTATAATGATAACGGTGTTTTATTTTGCAAAAAGATTCCTTTTTCTTTTATGTTCTACAAAACAAAGTGCCGTAGTTTTTTTGCTTTTTTTCCGGTCCCTCCTGTATCAGGTTTTCGCAGCTAGGCCGGCCGCGCATGTCGGCCGGTCATGTCGTCTGCTTGAGTAGTTCACCTGAAGCATTTCCTTCCTCCGAGATCTGGTGCGCTGTTCTCTTTTCTGTAAAAATCACCGACCGTACAACCGCTGTAGGCCACTCACATGATACGCGTAGCAAATGTTATATATACCATTCCATAACCTACAGCAACAGTTTCTACACTCTTGTGAATTGTGGCAGCGTGTGAAAAACAACGATAGTAGAATACGATCGAGCAAATGGACAACTTTAGTTGCAAAGATGATATTTACAAAAATTAAAAACATGATAGCGGATGTCAGCAATTAAATGCCAGCCAAAATGTTCACTCACGCTGCGTTTACATCTCAGTGGTGCGTAAGAAGCTCGGATTTGTACTCGTTTATATTGTTACCGCGAGAGGACGATAACGAGCTTCTGTGTAGAGAACGAACAGCGAGCTTGGTCAACCTCTTTGTGCCGATCAATGCCGGGTTGCCGCTAGCCGAGGCTTTTCGGAATAATCGACGCCGCAATTAATTCTATCGCCACACAATTTATGATTCATTGTGTGCCACATGCAAAAGAGTCACTGAACGCCCGATAACAGCACTTCGCAATCACGTCCGTCGCCAATACACTACACTGCTTTTCCCTTCGAAACAAGTAAGCAGCGCAAGTAAATAGCGCAGTGTTTTTCAAAGTAGACATTAGAGTTCGACAGTTTCGACTTTCTACCTAATGATAATTATAAGAAAAATAAAAAATAAATGAAAAAAAAAACAGCCAAGCCGGGAGTCGAACCTAGGCCGTTTGTAAAATGAACACACAGGCGCGCGCTTCGTACCACTCAGCCACGACGCGAGGCGGACGGATACATTCGGCTTGATTTTTCTAGCGGACTACTTTCGTACCTTTGGCGGCATTGACAGCTATGTATCAAACGGAGTTTATGGGACGGTTGACAAGTATGGAGATCGCGATGAGGCCTTCCGACTTTCACCATCTACACGTTTGGAAACAACTTTGCGCGTGCATGACAGGACATCAAAATGGACGCACATCGCTGCCTGAACTGCCAGCTTGCCCAGAATGTATAGCTTCTAAACTGCATACATGCGAGTACCGTGACAATAAAAAGAACAAGAGGTGAATCAAGTAACCGCAGTGTTGTGAGCAGTAGAGAACAGCATCATGCGCCACTTCCTGCTCACCGATTACAGCCTTTATAAGATAGGCGTCGCTGGCCACAGGCGGCGACACTATGCGACGGTTGACAAGTATGCAGACTGCGATGAGCGCTGCCGACTTTCACCATCTACACTTTTGGAAACAACTTTGCGCGTACATGACAGAACATGAGAATGGACGCACATCGCTGCCTGAACTGCCAGCTTGCCCAGAATGTATAGCTTCTAAACTGCATACCTGCGAGTAGCGGCACAATGAAAAGAGCACGAGCAAGAGGTGAATCAAGTAACCGCAGTGTTGTGAGCAGTAGAGAAGACCAGCACGCGCCACTTCCTGCTCAAAGAATACATCCTTTAAAAGGTAGGCGTCCCTAGCCACAGATGGCGACACTATGCGACGGTTGGCAAGTATGCAGATTGCGATGAGCGCTGCCGACTTTCACCATCTACACTTTTGGAAACAACTTTGCGTGTACATGGCAGAACATGAAAATGGACGCACATCGCTGCCTGAACTGCCAACTTGCCCAGAATGTATAGCTTCTAAACTGCATAACTGCGAGTACCGGAACAATGAAAAGAGCACGAGCAAGAGGCGAATCAAGTAACCGCAGGGTTGTGAGCAGTAGAGAACACCAGCAGGCGCCACTTCCTTCTCACCGAATACATCCTTTAAAAGGTAGCCGTCGCTGGCCACAGATGGCGACACTATGCTACGGTTGACAAGTATGCAGATTGCGGTGAGCGCTGCCGACTTTCACCGTCTACACTTTTCGAAACAACTTTGCGCGTACATGACAGAACATAAGAATGGACGCACATCGCTGCCTGAGCTGCCAACTTGCCCAGAATGTATAGCATCTAAACTGCATACCTGCGAGTACCGGGACAGTGAAAAGAGCACCAGCAAGAGGTGAATCAAGTAACCACAGTGTTGTGAGCAGTAGAGAACACCAGCGCGCGCCACTTCCTGCTCACCGAATACATCATTTAAAAGGTAGGCGTCGCTGGGCACAGATGGCGACAGTATGTGACTGTTGACAAGTATGAAGATTGCGATGAGCGCTGCCGTCTTTCACCATCTACACTTGTGGAAACAACATTGCGCGTACATGACAGAACATGACAATGGACGCACATCACTGCCTTAACTGCGAACTTGCCCAGAATGTATAGCTTCTAAGCTGTATACCGGTGAGTACCGGGACAATGAAAAAAGCACAAGCAAGACGTGAATCAAGCAACCGCAGTGTTCTGAGTAGTAGAGAACACCATCACACGCCACTTCCTGCTCACCGAATACAGCTTTTATAAGGTAGGCGTCGCTGGCCACAGATGGCGACACTATGCGACGGTTGACAAGTATGAAGATTGCGATGAGTGCTGCCGACTTTCACCATCTACACTTTTGGAAACAACTTTCCCTGTACATGGCAGAACATGAAAATGGACGCACACCGCTGCCTGAACTGCCAACTTGCCCAGAATGCATAGCTTCTAAACTGCATACCTGTGAGTACCGGGAAAATGAAAAAAGCACAAGCAAGAGGTGAATCAAGCAACCGCAGTGTTGTCTGAAGTAGAGAACACCATCACACCCCACTTCCTGCTCACCGAATACATCCTTTAAAAGGTAGGCGACGCTGGCCACAGATGGCGACACTATGTGACGGTTGAGAAGTATGCAGATTGCGATGAGCGCTGCCGACTTTCATCATCTACACTTTTGGAAACAACTTTGCGCGTACATGGCAGAACATGAAAATGGACGCACTTCGCTGGCTGAACCGCCAACTTGCCCAGAATGTATAGCTTCTAAACTGCATAACTGCCAGTACCGGGACAATGAAAAGAGCATGAGCAAGAGTGTGAATCAAGTAACCGCAGTGTTGAGAGCAGTAGAGAACACCAGCACGCGCCACTTCCTGCTCACCGAATACATCCTTTTAAAGGTAGGCTTCGCTGGCCACAGATGGCGACATTATGTGACGGTTGACAAGTATGCAGATTGCGATGAGCGCTGCCGATTTTCATCATCTACACTTTTGGAAACAACTTTGAGCGTACATGACAGAACATGAGAATGGACGCACATAGCTGCCTGAACTGCCAGCTTGCCCAGAATGTATAGCTTCTAAACTCCATACCTGCGAGTACCGGGACAATGAAAAGAGCACCAGCAAGAGGTGAATCATGTAACCACAGTGTTGTGAGCAGTAGAGAACACCAGCACGCGCCACTTCCTGCTCACCGAATACATCATTTAAATGGTAGGCGTCGCTGGCCACAGATGGGGACACTATGCGACGGTTGACAAGTATGAAGATTGGGATGAGTGCTGCCGAATTTCACCATCTACCCTTTTGGAAACATAGCGATATAATAGCGCAGATTAAGACAGGACACACGCTATTATATCGCTATGATCATGCACCAACAAGCCCAAAAAGCTACGCTTTGGAAACAACTTTGCCTGTACACGGCAGAACATGAAAATGGACGCACATCGCTGCCTGAACTGCGAACTTCCCCAGAATGTATAGCTTCTAAACTGCATAACTGCCAGTACCGGGACAATGAAAAGAGCATGAGCAAGAGTGTGAATCAAGTAACCGCAGTGTTGAGAGCAGTAGAGAACACCAGCACGCGCCACTTCCTGCTCACCGAATACATCCTTTTAAAGGTAGGCTTCGCTGGCCACAGATGGCGACATTATGTGACGGTTGACAAGTATGCAGATTGCGATGAGCGCTGCCGATTTTCATCATCTACACTTTTGGAAACCACTTTGAGCGTACATGACAGAACATGAGAATGGACGCACATAGCTGCCTGAACTGCCAGCTTGCCCAGAATGTATAGCTTCTAAACTCCATACCTGCGAGTACCGGGACAATGAAAAGAGCACCAGCAAGAGGTGAATCAAGTAACCACAGTGTTGTGAGCAGTAGAGAACACCAGCACGCGCCACTTCCTGCTCACCGAATACATCATTTAAATGGTAGGCGTCGCTGGCCACAGATGGGGACACTATGCGACGGTTGACAAGTATGAAGATTGGGATGAGTGCTGCCGAATTTCACCATCTACCCTTTTGGAAACATAGCGATATAATAGCGCAGATTAAGACAGGACACACGCTATTATATCGCTATGATCATGCACCAACAAGCCGAAAAAGCTACGCTTTGGAAACAACTTTGCCTGTACACGGCAGAACATGAAAATGGACGCACATCGCTGCCTGAACTGCGAAATTCCCCAGAATGTATAGCTTCTAAAATGCATACCTGCGAGTACCGGGACAATGAAAAGAGCATGAGCAAGAGTGTGAATCAAGTAACCGCAGTGTTGTGAGCAGTAGAGAACACCAGCACGCGCCACTTCCTGCTCACCGAATACAGCTTTTATAAGGTAGGCGTCGCTGGCCACAGATGGCGACACTATGCGACGGTTGACAAGTATGCAGATTGCGATGAGCGCTGCCGACTTTCACCATCTACACTTTTGGAAACAACTCTGCGCGTACATGACAGAACATGAAAATGGACGCACATCGCTGCCTGAACTGTCAGCTTGCCCAGAATGTATAGCTTCTAAACTGCGGACCTGCGAGTACCGGGACAATGAAAACAGCATGAACAAGAGGTGAATCAAGTAACCGCAGTGTTGTGAGCAGTAGAGAACACCAGCACGCGCCACTTCCTGCTCACCGAATACATCCTTTAAAAGGTAGGTGTCGCTGGCCACAGATGGCGACACTATGCGACGGTTGACAAGTATGAAGATTGCGATGAGTGCTGCCGACTTTCACCATCTACACTTTTGGAAAAACTTTCCCTGTACATGGCAGAGCATGAAAATGGACGCATCTCGCTGCCTGAACTGCCAACTTGCCCAGAATGCATAGCTTCTAAACTGCATACCTGTGAGTACCGGGAAAATGAAAACAGCACAAGCAAGAGGTGAATCAAGCAACCGCAGTGTTGTCTGAAGTAGAGAACACCATCACACCCCACTTCCTGCTCACCGAATACATCCTATAAAAGGTAGGCGTCGCTGGCCACAGATGGCGACACTATGCGACGGTTGACAAGTATGCAGATTGCGATGAGCGCTGCCGACTTTCACCATCTACACTTTTGGAAACAATTCTGCGCGTACATGACAGAACTTGAGAATGGACGCACATCGCTGCCTGAACTGCCAACTTGCCCAGAATGCATAGCTACTAAACTGCGGGCCTGCGAGTACAGGGACAATGAAAAGAGCATGAGCAAGAGGTGAATCAAGTAACCGCAGTGTTGTGAGCAGTAGAGAACACCAGCACGCGCCACTTCCTTCTCACCGAATACATCCTTTAAAAGGCAGGCGTCGCTGGCCACAGATGGCGACACTATGTGACGGTTGAGAAGTATGCAGATTGCGATGAGCGCTGGCGTCTTTCACCATCTACACGTTTTGGAAACAACTTTGCGTGTACATGGCAGAACATGAAAATGGACGCACTTCGCTGCCTGAACTGCCAACTTGCCCAGAATGTATAGCTTCTAAACTGCATAACTGCCAGTACCGGGACAATGAAAAGAGAATAATGGAATTGAGTGGGCGAGTTGGTTTTCCATCTTGACAGTGAAAGCGCTCAAAAGGATAAGGACGACAGAAAAGGAGAGACATACAAAGCACTTACTTTCAACTGATTTTATTTCATGCGAAAAACAACTTTATACTCATAGTAATCACTTCCGCATGCTTACAAGAACATTACCACCGAGTGGTAGCTGGCACGTTCTTTCAGATAACCGGCATGCGCGATGTGAGATAGGACATCTCTTTATCCGACAACAAAATTGACGGAGCGCTTACGCGATCATCGCCCGCTCGTGCTATCTCAAAAGCCTCCACAATCTCTCTCGTTATTTGAGATCTACTTTTAAAAAGTACCTTACACCTGTGAAAATCCGGACGGCAATCTTCCTTGCTTTTCTTGCTTTTCCATTTGCACTTCAGACAATGGATACTCAAGTGCCCACCTCTTTTGTTTTCCACGTTGTAACTATGCTCTCCTAACCTCTCGTTTATGCATCTTCCCGTCTGTCCTATATAACATTTGCCACATGTCAAGGGCACCCTATATACGACGCCTTCTACGCATCTGACGAATGGCTTTTGGTGCCTGATTGTGCAAGCAGCCTTTCCCTGGTTTCCAGAAGTGCTTTTCTTGCATAGGGCGCTCAACTTATTCGGGGATGAAAACAAAACGTTTACATTTACCCTGTTGCCAATTTTTCTCAGGTTATGTGATAGCCTATGCTTATATGGAATAACAGCCAATTTTCTTTTTGCGTAGAAGGCGTCGTATATAGGGTGCCCTTGACATGTGGCAAATATTATATAGGACAGACGGGAAGATGCATAAACGAGAGGTTAGGAGAGCATAGTTACAACGTGGAAAACAAAAGAGGTGGGCACTTGACTATCCATTGTCTGAAGTGCAAATGGAAAAGCAAGAAAAGCAAGGAAGGTTGCCGTCCCGATTTTCACAGGTGTAAGGTACTTTTTAAAAGTAGATGTCAAATAACGAGAGAGATTGTGGAGGCTCTTGAGATAGCACGAGCGGGCGATGATTGCGTAAGCGCTCCGTCAATTTTGTTGTCGGATAAAGAGATGCCGTATCTTACATCGGGCATGCCGGTTATCGTGCCAGCTATCACTCGGTGGTAATGTTCTTGTAAGCATGCGCAAGTGATTACTATGAGTATAAAGTTGTTTTTCGCATGAAATAAAATCAGTTGAAAGTAAGCGCTTTGTATGTCTTTCCTTTTCTGTCGTCCTTGTCCTTTTGAGCGCTTTCACTGTCAAAAATGAAAAGAGCATGAGCAAGAGTATGAATCAAGTAACCGCAGTGTTGAGAGCAGTAGAGAACACCAGCACGCGCCACTTCCTGCTCACCGAATACATCCTTTTAAAGGTGGGCGTCGCTGGCCACAGATGGCGACACTATGTGACGGTTGACAAGTATGCAGATTGCGATGAGCGCTGCCGACTTTCACCATCTACACTTTTGGAAACAACTTTGAGCGTACATGACAGAACATGAGAATGGACGCACATAGCTGCCTGAACTACCAGCTTGCCCGGAATGTATAGCTTCTAAAGTGCATAGCTGCGAGACCGGGACAATGAAAAGAGCACCAGCAAGAGGTTAATCAAGTATCCACAGTGTTGTGAGCAGTAGAGAACACCAGCACGCGCCACTTCCTGCTCACCGAATACATCATTTAAAAGGTAGGCGTCGCTAGCCACAGATGGCGACACTATGGGACGGTTGACAAGTATGCAGATTGCGATGAGCGCTGTCGACTTTCACCATCTACACTTTTGGAAACAACTTTGAGCGTACATGACAGAACATGAAAATGGACGCACATCGCTGCCTGAACTGTCAGCTTGCCCAGAATGTATAGCTTCTAAACTACGGACCTGCGAGTACCGGGACAATGAAAATAGCATGAGCAAGAGGTGAATCAAGTAACCGCAGTGTTGTGAGCAGTAGAGTAAGACATGATGTTGGGCTAGTCGGTTGTTGTCGCGCCACTTCTTGCTCACCGAATACATCCTTTAAAAGGTAGGCGTCGCTGGCCACAGATGGCGACAGTATGTGACGGTTGACAAGTATGGAGATTGCGATGAGCGCTGCCGTCTTTCACCATCTACACTTGTGGAAACAACATTGCGCGTACATGACAGAACATGAGAATGGACGCACATCACTGCCTTAACTGCGAACTTGCCCAGAATGTATAGCTTCTAAGCTGTATACGTGAGTACCGGGGCAATGAAAAAAGCACAAGCAAGACGTGAATCAAGCAACTGCAGTGTTGTGAGCAGTAGAGAACACCATCACACGCCACTTCCTGCTCACCGAATACAGATTTTATAAGGTAGGCGTCGCTGGCCACAGATGGCGACACTATGCGACGGTTGACAAGTATGCAGATTGCTATGAGCGCTGCCGACTTTCACCATCTACACTTTTGGAAACAACTCTGAGCGTACATGACAGAACATGAGAATGGACGCACATCGCTGCCTGAACTGTCAGCTTGCCCAGAATGGATAGCTTCTAAACTACGGACCTGCGATTACCGGGACAATGAAAAGAGCATGAGCAAGAGTGTGAATCAAGTAACCGCAGTGTTGTGAGCAGTAGAGAACACCAGCACGCGCCACTTCCTGCTCAGCGAATACATCCTTTTAAAGGTAGGCGTCGCTGGCCACAGATGGGGACACTATGCGACGGTTGACAAGTATGAAGATTGGGATGAGTGCTGCCGAATTTCACCATCTACACTTTTGGAAACAACTTTGCCTGTACACGGCAGAACATGAAAATGGACGCACATCGCTGCCTGAACTGCGAACTTCCCCAGAATGTATAGCTTCTAAAATGCATACCTGCGAGTACCGGGACAATGAAAAGAGCATGAGCAAGAGTGTGAATCAAGTAACCGCAGTGTTGTGAGCAGTAGAGAACACCAGCACGCGCCACTTCCTGCTCACCGAATACAGCTTTTATAAGGTAGGCGTCGCTGGACACAGATGGCGACACTATGCGACGGTTGACTAGTATGCAGATTGCGATGAGTGCTGCCGACTTTCACCATCTACACTTTTGGAAACAACTTTGCGCGTACATGACAGAACATGAGAATGGACGCACATCACTGCCTTAACTGCGAACTTGCCCAGAATGTATAGCTTCTAAGCTGTATACGTGAGTACCGGGGCAATGAAAAAAGCACAAGCAAGAGGTGAAGCAAGCAAACGCATTGTTGTCTGAAGTAGAGAACACCATCACACCCCACTTCCTGCTCACCGAATACATCCTTTAAAAGGTAGGCGTCGCTGGCCACAGATGGCGACACTATGCGACGGTTGACAAGTATGCGGATTGCGATGAGCGCTGCCGACTTTCACCAACTACACTTTTGGAAACAATTCTGCGCGTACATGACAGAACTTGAGAATGGACGCACATCGCTGCCTGAACTGCCAACTTGCCCAGAATGTATAGCTTCTAAACTACGGACCTGCGAGTACCGGTACAATGAAAAGAGCATGAGCAAGAGGTGAATCAAGTAACCGCAGTGTTGTGAGCAGTAGAGAACACCAGCACGCGCCACTTCTTGCTCACCGAATACATCCTTTAAAAGGCAGGCGTCGCTGGCCACAGATGGCGACACTATGTGACGGTTGAGAAGTATGCAGATTGCGATGAGCGCTGGCGACTTTCACCATCTACACTTTTTGGAAACAACTTTGCGTGTACATGGCAGAACATGAAAATGGACGCACTTCGCTGCCTGAACTGCCAACTTGCCCAGAATGTATAGCTTCTAAACTGCATAACTGCCAGTACCGGGACAATGAAAAGAGAATAATGGAATTGAGTGGGCGAGTTGGTTTTCCATCTTGACAGTGAAAGCGCTCAAAAGGATAAGGACGACAGAAAAGGAGAGACATACAAAGCACTTACTTTCAACTGATTTTATTTCATGCGAAAAACAACTTTATACTCATAGTAATCACTTCCGCATGCTTACAAGAACATTACCACCGAGTGGTAGCTGGCACGTTCTTTCAGATAACCGGCATGCGCGATGTGAGATAGGACATCTCTTTATCCGACAACAAAATTGACGGAGCGCTTACGCGATCATCGCCCGCTCGTGCTATCTCAAAAGCCTCCACAATCTCTCTCGTTATTTGAGATCTACTTTTAAAAAGTACCTTACACCTGTGAAAATCCGGACGGCAATCTTCCTTGCTTTTCTTGCTTTTCCATTTGCACTTCAGACAATGGATACTCAAGTGCCCACCTCTTTTGTTTTCCACGTTGTAACTATGCTCTCCTAACCTCTCGTTTATGCATCTTCCCGTCTGTCCTATATAACATTTGCCACATGTCAAGGGCACCCTATATACGACGCCTTCTACGCATCTGACGAATGGCTTTTGGTGCCTGATTGTGCAAGCAGCCTTTCCCTGGTTTCCAGAAGTGCTTTTCTTGCATAGGGCGCTCAACTTATTCGGGGATGAAAACAAAACGTTTACATTTACCCTGTTGCCAATTTTTCTCAGGTTATGTGATAGCCTATGCTTATATGGAATAACAGCCAATTTTCTTTTTGCGTAGAAGGCGTCGTATATAGGGTGCCCTTGACATGTGGCAAATATTATATAGGACAGACGGGAAGATGCATAAACGAGAGGTTAGGAGAGCATAGTTACAACGTGGAAAACAAAAGAGGTGGGCACTTGACTATCCATTGTCTGAAGTGCAAATGGAAAAGCAAGAAAAGCAAGGAAGGTTGCCGTCCCGATTTTCACAGGTGTAAGGTACTTTTTAAAAGTAGATGTCAAATAACGAGAGAGATTGTGGAGGCTCTTGAGATAGCACGAGCGGGCGATGATTGCGTAAGCGCTCCGTCAATTTTGTTGTCGGATAAAGAGATGCCGTATCTTACATCGGGCATGCCGGTTATCGTGCCAGCTATCACTCGGTGGTAATGTTCTTGTAAGCATGCGCAAGTGATTACTATGAGTATAAAGTTGTTTTTCGCATGAAATAAAATCAGTTGAAAGTAAGCGCTTTGTATGTCTTTCCTTTTCTGTCGTCCTTGTCCTTTTGAGCGCTTTCACTGTCAAAAATGAAAAGAGCATGAGCAAGAGTATGAATCAAGTAACCGCAGTGTTGAGAGCAGTAGAGAACACCAGCACGCGCCACTTCCTGCTCACCGAATACATCCTTTTAAAGGTGGGCGTCGCTGGCCACAGATGGCGACACTATGTGACGGTTGACAAGTATGCAGATTGCGATGAGCGCTGCCGACTTTCACCATCTACACTTTTGGAAACAACTTTGAGCGTACATGACAGAACATGAGAATGGACGCACATAGCTGCCTGAACTACCAGCTTGCCCGGAATGTATAGCTTCTAAAGTGCATAGCTGCGAGACCGGGACAATGAAAAGAGCACCAGCAAGAGGTTAATCAAGTAACCACAGTGTTGTGAGCAGTAGAGAACACCAGCACGCGCCACTTCCTGCTCACCGAATACATCATTTAAAAGGTAGGCGTCGCTAGCCACAGATGGCGACACTATGGGACGGTTGACAAGTATGCAGATTGCGATGAGCGCTGTCGACTTTCACCATCTACACTTTTGGAAACAACTTTGAGCGTACATGACAGAACATGAAAATGGACGCACATCGCTGCCTGAACTGTCAGCTTGCCCAGAATGTATAGCTTCTAAACTACGGACCTGCGAGTACCGGGACAATGAAAAGAGCATGAGCAAGAGGTGAATCAAGTAACCGCAGTGTTGTGAGCAGTAGAGTAAGACATGATGTTGGGCTAGTCGGTTGTTGTCGCGCCACTTCTTGCTCACCGAATACATCCTTTAAAAGGTAGGCGTCGCTGGCCACAGATGGCGACAGTATGTGACGGTTGACAAGTATGGAGATTGCGATGAGCGCTGCCCTCTTTCACCATCTACACTTGTGGAAACAACATTGCGCGTACATGACAGAACATGAGAATGGACGCACATCACTGCCTTAACTGCGAACTTGCCCAGAATGTATAGCTTCTAAGCTGTATACGTGAGTACCGGGGCAATGAAAAAAGCACAAGCAAGACGTGAATCAAGCAACTGCAGTGTTGTGAGCAGTAGAGAACACCATCACACGCCACTTCCTGCTCACCGAATACAGATTTTATAAGGTAGGCGTCGCTGGCCACAGATGGCGACACTATGCGACGGTTGACAAGTATGCAGATTGCTATGAGCGCTGCCGACTTTCACCATCTACACTTTTGGAAACAACTCTGAGCGTACATGACAGAACATGAGAATGGACGCACATCGCTGCCTGAACTGTCAGCTTGCCCAGAATGGATAGCTTCTAAACTACGGACCTGCGATTACCGGGACAATGAAAAGAGCATGAGCAAGAGTGTGAATCAAGTAACCGCAGTGTTGTGAGCAGTAGAGAACACCAGCACGCGCCACTTCCTGCTCAGCGAATACATACTTTTAAAGGTAGGCGTCGCTGGCCACAGATGGGGACACTATGCGACGGTTGACAAGTATGAAGATTGGGATGAGTGCTGCCGAATTTCACCATCTACACTTTTGGAAACAACTTTGCCTGTACACGGCAGAACATGAAAATGGACGCACATCGCTGCCTGAACTGCGAACTTCCCCAGAATGTATAGCTTCTAAAATGCATACCTGCGAGTACCGGGACAATGAAAAGAGCATGAGCAAGAGTGTGAATCAAGTAACCGCAGTGTTGTGAGCAGTAGAGAACACCAGCACGCGCCACTTCCTGCTCACCGAATACAGCTTTTATAAGGTAGGCGTCGCTGGACACAGATGGCGACACTATGCGACGGTTGACTAGTATGCAGATTGCGATGAGTGCTGCCGACTTTCACCATCTACACTTTTGGAAACAACTTTGCGCGTACATGACAGAACATGAGAATGGACGCACATCACTGCCTTAACTGCGAACTTGCCCAGAATGTATAGCTTCTAAGCTGTATACGTGAGTACCGGGGCAATGAAAAAAGCACAAGCAAGAGGTGAAGCAAGCAAACGCATTGTTGTCTGAAGTAGAGAACACCATCACACCCCACTTCCTGCTCACCGAATACATCCTTTAAAAGGTAGGCGTCGCTGGCCACAGATGGCGACACTATGCGACGGTTGACAAGTATGCGGATTGCGATGAGCGCTGCCGACTTTCACCATCTACACTTTTGGAAACAATTCTGCGCGTACATGACAGAACTTGAGAATGGACGCACATCGCTGCCTGAACTGCCAACTTGCCCAGAATGTATAGCTTCTAAACTACGGACCTGCGAGTACCGGTACAATGAAAAGAGCATGAGCAAGAGGTGAATCAAGTAACCGCAGTGTTGTGAGCAGTAGAGAACACCAGCACGCGCCACTTCTTGCTCACCGAATACATCCTTTAAAAGGCAGGCGTCGCTGGCCACAGATGGCGACACTATGTGACGGTTGAGAAGTATGCAGATTGCGATGAGCGCTGGCGACTTTCACCATCTACACTTTTTGGAAACAACTTTGCGTGTACATGGCAGAACATGAAAATGGACGCACTTCGCTGCCTGAACTGCCAACTTGCCCAGAATGTATAGCTTCTAAACTGCATAACTGCCAGTACCGGGACAATGAAAAGAGAATAATGGAATTGAGTGGGCGAGTTGGTTTTCCATCTTGACAGTGAAAGCGCTCAAAAGGATAAGGACGACAGAAAAGGAGAGACATACAAAGCACTTACTTTCAACTGATTTTATTTCATGCGAAAAACAAATTTATACTCATAGTAATCACTTCCGCATGCTTACAAGAACATTACCACCGAGTGGTAGCTGGCACGTTCTTTCAGATAACCGGCATGCGCGATGTAAGATAGGACATCTCTTTATCCGACAACAAAATTGACCGAGCGCTTACGCGATCATCGCCCGCTCGTTCTATCTCAAGAGCCTCCACAATCTCTCTCGTTATTTGAGATCTACTTTTAAAAAGTACCTTACACCTGTGAAAATCCGGACGGCAATCTTCCTTGCTTTTCTTGCTTTTCCATTTGCACTTCAGACAATGGATACTCAAGTGCCCACCTCTTTTGTTTTCCACGTTGTAACTATGCTCTCCTAACCTCTCGTTTATGCATCTTCCCGTCTGTCCTATATAACATTTGCCACATGTCAAGGGCACCCTATATACGACGCCTTCTACGCATCTGACGAATGGCTTTTGGTGCCTGATTGTGCAAGCAGCCTTTCCCTGGTTTCCAGAAGTGCTTTTCTTGCATAGGGCGCTCAACTTATTCGGGGATGAAAACAAAACGTTTACATTTACCCTGTTGCCAATTTTTCTCAGGTTATGTGATAGCCTATGCTTATATGGAATAACAGCCAATTTTCTTTTTGCGTAGAAGGCGTCGTATATAGGGTGCCCTTGACATGTGGCAAATATTATATAGGACAGACGGGAAGATGCATAAACGAGAGGTTAGGAGAGCATAGTTACAACGTGGAAAACAAAAGAGGTGGGCACTTGACTATCCATTGTCTGAAGTGCAAATGGAAAAGCAAGAAAAGCAAGGAAGGTTGCCGTCCCGATTTTCACAGGTGTAAGGTACTTTTTAAAAGTAGATGTCAAATAACGAGAGAGATTGTGGAGGCTCTTGAGATAGCACGAGCGGGCGATGATTGCGTAAGCGCTCCGTCAATTTTGTTGTCGGATAAAGAGATGCCCTATCTTACATCGGGCATGCCGGTTATCGTGCCAGCTATCACTCGGTGGTAATGTTCTTGTAAGCATGCGCAAGTGATTACTATGAGTATAAAGTTGTTTTTCGCATGAAATAAAATCAGTTGAAAGTAAGCGCTTTGTATGTCTTTCCTTTTCTGTCGTCCTTGTCCTTTTGAGCGCTTTCACTGTCAAAAATGAAAAGAGCATGAGCAAGAGTATGAATCAAGTAACCGCAGTGTTGAGAGCAGTAGAGAACACCAGCACGCGCCACTTCCTGCTCACCGAATACATCCTTTTAAAGGTGGGCGTCGCTGGCCACAGATGGCGACACTATGTGACGGTTGACAAGTATGCAGATTGCGATGAGCGCTGCCGACTTTCACCATCTACACTTTTGGAAACAACTTTGAGCGTACATGACAGAACATGAGAATGGACGCACATAGCTGCCTGAACTACCAGCTTGCCCGGAATGTATAGCTTCTAAAGTGCATAGCTGCGAGACCGGGACAATGAAAAGAGCACCAGCAAGAGGTTAATCAAGTAACCACAGTGTTGTGAGCAGTAGAGAACACCAGCACGCGCCACTTCCTGCTCACCGAATACATCATTTAAAAGGTAGGCGTCGCTAGCCACAGATGGCGACTCTATGCGACGGTTGACTAGTATGCAGATTGCGATGAGCGCTGCCGACTTTCACCATCTACACTTTTGGAAACAACTCTCCGCGTACATGACAGAACATGAAAATGGACGCACATCGCTGCCTGAACTGTCAGCTTGCCCAGAATGTATAGCTTCTAAACTGCGGACCTGCGAGTACCGGGACAATGAAAAGAGCATGAACAAGAGGTGAATCAAGTAACCGCAGTGTTGTGAGCAGTAGAGAACACCAGCACGTGCCACTTCCTGCTCACCAAACACATCCTTTAAAAGGTAGGCGTCGCTGGCCACAGATGGCGACACTATGCGACGGTTGACTAGTATGCAGATTGCGATGAGCGCTGCCGACTTTCACCAGCTACACTTTTGGAAACAACTCTGCGCGTACATGACAGAACATGAAAATGGACGCACATCGCTGCCTGAACTGTCAGCTTGCCCAGAATGTATAGCTTCTAAACTGCGGACCTGCGATTACCGGGACAATGAAAAGAGCATGAACAAGAGGTGAATCAAGTAACCGCAGTGTTGTGAGCAGTAGAGAACACCAGCACGCGCCACTTCCTGCTCACCGAATACATCCTTTAAAAGGTAGGCGTCGCTGGCCACAGATGGCGACACTATGTCACGGTTGCCAAGTATGCAGATTGCGATGAGCGCTGCAGACTTTCACCATCTACACTTTTTGGAAACAACTTTGCGTGTACATGGCAGAACATGAAAATGGACGCACATTTTTTGCCTGTGTGTATGTCTGCGCGGTTCCGCTGCCTGTCGGTCTCTGCCGCTGAAGCCCTATGAGGCTTTGGAAGGCCGGATATCTGTACATTTTTTTAAATATTTGGCGCAATAAAGAATTATTATTATTATTATTATTATTATCGCTGCCTGAACTGCCAACTTGCCCATAATGTATAGCTTCTAAACTGCATAACTGCCATTACCGGGACAATGAAAAGAGCATGAGCAAGAGTGTGAATCAAGTAACCGCAGTGTTGAGAGCAGTAGAGAACACCAGCACGCGCCACTTCCTGCTCACCGAACACATCCTTTTAAAGGTAGGCGTCGCTGGCCACAGATGGCGACACTATGCGATGGTTGACAAGTATACAGATTGCGATGAGCGCTGCCGACTTTCACCATCTGTATCAGTTCGCAATGACGGCACTCGACAGCATGAAGGCCAGAACAAGAAGAACAAAGTTTATTGCAGGGCATCGATATATATAGCCTTCGTGATAGCGCGGTTTACGCACTGCGCATGTCAGGCACATTGTTATCGTGTTATCACGCAAGCCCGATACATCCTTCCAAGGTTAGCACAAGACAGTGGTTCAAGTTCATGATAACTGATTGAAAGCAGCGTCATAACGAAGACGTTGGGGAGGCTTCACGGTACGAGTCGACCTCCTCAGAATGATGGCACTTGTGGGTTGCTCTGGATGGGTAATCGAAGCCAGAGGCGTGGCATCGTGGGCTAGATGTTGGTCGCAGAGCCCCGGAGGCTGCTGGGGTGCTGCACTTGTAGTGCCAGAAGGCTGCGGTGTCACACTCCCTGGACTGTTCCTTGCATTTGGGTCAGATTCGTCTGCGCAGTCGTCGCCGGTGTCATCGTCACTTGTTTCAGCATACTGCTCGCTGGAATGAAGCAGGTGTCGCCTGTGGCGCCGAAGAACCCGACGACTTTCGGTTACAACGTGGTAGAACCTCGGGGCAGCTTCCCCAACCACCTTTCCTTTCTGTGACCAAGTTGTGTCTCGCAGCCTGACGACGTCACCTTTACCTAGTGGAGGCAACGGCTGTCCTTTGGGCGTCTGGCGGTGCTTCTTGACTTCGATAGTCTTGATACCGCCAAAATCGGGGAGATTAGATCGAAGGCGCCTGCCTTGAAGAAGCTCGCCAGGGGATTGACCATCAATCAGTGGCGTTGATCGGTAGGCCAGAAGGCCTAGCCAGAAGTCGTGTCGTGCGTCTTGAGTTTTCTACATTATCCGCTTGACAATCTGCACACCTTTTTCGGCAAGGCCGTTAGACTGCGGGCAGTGTGGGCTAGACGTGACGTGCGCAAAATCATACTCTTTAGCGATGGCTGCAAATTCTTGGCTTGAAAACTGTGGTCCATTATCAGTGCACAGTTCGAGAGGAATGCCGTATCGAGCAAATATAGCACTGAGAACCGCAACAACACTTCTTGCACTTGTGTCTGGAAGCCTCTCGACATCTGGGAAGTTGGAAAGAGCATCATATACGACAACGTAAGAATTTCCCCCAAAACAAAAGATGTCCGCTCCGACCCTGTACCACGCACACTGCGGCACCGGGCGCATTATCAGCGGTTCTTTGGCTTGCTGGTACGCGAACTTTCTGCATGTAGAACAGTTTTGGAGAAGCACTGCGATGTCGTTGTTCAAGCCTGGCCAAAAAACGAGAAGTCTTGCTCTTTCTTTGCATTTGTTTAAACCAAGGTGGCCGGCATGGATTCTTGATAGCATTTCTTGTCTCATGCTTCTCGGTATGACAGCTTTTGTTCCTTTGAACAGAATTCCCTTGATTACGGACAGTTCAGATGAAAACGGCTTCAGCTCACCTTGAACTGGTTTTCCTGCTGATAAGGTGCTGACGACAGTCTGCAAGTAGCAGTCACGAGCAGTTTCCTTTGCCAATTTTTGCTGCGTTGTTACCGTGACCACGCCGTTCAGGAGCTGTAGTGCGTGAACTTCGACGTCTTCTGTGGCACCAGCATTGTCGACACCCCCGGGTGTAGTCGATCGTGAGAGCATGTCTGCCAAGACCAGTTGCTTCCCTGGAACGTACTGTAGAACATAGTCATATCTGAGAAGTCTTAAAAAAATCTCTGCATCGTGGGGGCATGTCACAAATTCCTTTAGCAGCGATTGACAGAAGTGGCTTGTGGCCGGTCTCGATAACGACCGTCTGTCCATACACAAACTGATGAAACTTCTCGCAACCGAACAGAATGCCCAGCGTCTCCTTTTCAATTTGCGCGTAACGCTGCTCCGGTGGTGTTAAGACTCGTGAAGCATATGCCACCGGTCGCCAGTGGCCACCGTGACACTGTAAAAGCGCCGCTCCGACGCCGTCCTTGGACGCATCGCAAGTTATTTTTGTTTTCTTTTTGGGGTCAAATATTGCTAGCAAGGGTGATGTCGCAAGTGCCTGCGTGATGCATTTCCATTCCTTCGCGTGGTTTTCGGTCCACTCGAACTCTATTTGCGGTTTGATAAGCGCTGGCAGCATCGCTGTTCGTTCTGACAACACTGGCACGTATTTTCCGATGTAGTTGATCACTCCTAACATGCGCTGTAGATCGGCTTTGCTTTTTGGTGTTGGCATTTCCAACAGATTGCGCACAAGCTTCGGGTTCGGGGAAATTCCATTTTGTCCGATAACGTCACCCAGAAAATGCACCTCTGTTAAACCGAACTTGCATTTTTCGGCGTTTAGTGTCAATCCTGCTGTTTCGGCAGCTTTCAGAACTGCTACTAGCCGTTCATCATGCTCTTGACGTGTAGTGCCCCACACCAAAATGTCGTCGATATACACGTGAACTCCTGGCAGCCCGTGAAACATCTGACTCAGCATTTTGTGAAAAACTTCCGGTGCCGATGAAATGCCAAACGGCAGGCGCAAGTAACGGTATCGACCGAAAGGAGTGGCAAAAGTGCAAATTTTTGATGTTGCGTCGTCGAGGGGTATCTGGTGAAATCCAGAGTTTGCATCTTGGCAACTAAAGTAGCAAGCGCCGGTCAATTCTGCTTCAATATCTTCTCGCCTGGGAAGCTGGTAGAGTTGCCTCATTATATGCTCATTGATCCTTCTCGGGTCCATGCACACCCTAAGACTGCCGTCTTTCTTTTTGACCAAAACCAAAGGGCTTACCCAGTCGGTAGGTCCATCTTCTTTTGTGATGATACCAGCTCTCTCCATTCTTTGAAGCTCGTCGCGAAGCGGTTGGCGCAAAGACAGGGGCACCCGCCGCGCTGGCTGGACGACTGGGGTAGCATCTGGCTGTAGTACCATGCTGTATGGTTGCTTTAGGCATCCTAAACCCTCAAAGACGTGCCTGAAGTGCTTCATCGCTTCGTACTCAGCAGAAGTGCTGACAGTGTCCACTCTGCCCTGCACGAGGCCTAGAGCTTCGCATGCGTGAAGCCCCAGTATTGCACGACGTCCATTTTTCACCACGTAGAATTTCACTGCAGTTACAGCATCTCCAACGGTTATTTTTTGGACTGTTGTTCCGAAGTTGGTGATGATGCCTCCATTGTATGCTCGCAGCACAGAGCTCGTATGATTCAGTTCGGCAGTTTTCAACTTGCGGTATATTGAAAATGGTAAGAGGCTTGCTTGTGCTCCGGTATCCACCTTGAATAATGCTTTACGACCCCCAACTTTGGCTTCGACAGTGCAATCACCAGTAATGCAGCTGTCGATGCAGACGTCAAGAACATCAAACTCACAATTGAACTGTGCGCCGACTTCTTTTACGACCGCCCTGGCCGGACAACAAATCGCAGTGATGCAGCTTTCGACAAGTGTTGCATCTTTTCCCGTAAGCAGGACACTGCCTCGGCTCGTGCCCTCGGTTGCATTTCTTGCACCGGTACGAACTATCGTTTACTGCACTGGTCTCTTGCCGGTCTACACAGCGGTGGCACGATGCCCTACTGCGAGAGACGGAGTCAATGCTGTCACTGGGCCTGGCCCAGACCTGAGTTCTTTGTGCCACTGATTCCGCTACCCTGCACATTTCTTCAGCCTTTAACAACGTTAAGCCCTTTTCCCGCAGCATTTTCTCACGCAGTTTGGAATTATTCGTCCCAAAGACGATCTGATCCCTGATCATTGAATCGTGCAGTCCTTCGAAGTTGCATTGCGCTGCTTGCTTCTTGAGGTCTCTAATAAATCTTTCGAACGGCTCTCCGTCTTCTTGTTTTCTCGAGCGAAAAACATACCGCTCATGCACTTCATTGCTTACCTCGGCACAGTATGCTTCAAACTTCCGGACCAGGGTGTCGTAATCTTTCTTGTCTTCCTGCTCACCAAACGTAAACGTGTTGAAGACGTCAAGTGCTTCGTCTCCGGCAACGCTCAACAGGAGTGCAGCTTTCGCTGCTCCGCTTCTTGGGTCGTCCTTTGGCGTGGTCGCCTTGATGAAAAGTTCCAGTTTTTGCTTAAACCGCCTCCAATTCTGCGAAAGGTTACCGGAGAGCTGCAAAGGTTCCGGGGGCTTCAGCAGGTCCATGGCGCTCCGAGCTACGCCCTGCCCAACTGGCCCCTTCTGACACCATGTATCAGTTCGCAATGACGGCACTCGACAGCATGAAGGCCAGGACAAGAAGAACAAAGTTTATTGCAGGGCATCGATATATACAGCCTTCGTGATAGCGCGGTTTACGCACTGCGCATGTCAGGCACATTGTTATCGTGTTATCACGCAAGCCCGATACACCATATACACTTTTTGGAAACAACTTTGCGTGTACATGGCAGAACATGAGAACGGACGCACATCGCTGCCTGAACTGCCAACATGCCCACAATGTATAGCTTCTAAACTGCATAACTGCCAGTACCGGGACAATGAAAAGAGCACCAGCAAGAGGTGAATCAAGTAACCACAGTGTTGTGAGCAGTAGAGAACACCAGCACGCGTCACTTCTTGCCAACCGAATACATCCTTAAAAAGGTAGGCGTCGCTGGCCAGATGGCGACAGTATGTGACTGTTGACAAGTATGAAGATTGCGATGAGCGCTGCCGTCTTTCACCATCTACACTTGTGGAAACAACATTGCGCGTACATGACAGAACATGACAATGGACGCACATCACTGCCTTAACAGCGAACTTGCCCAGAATGTATAGCTTCTAAGCTGTATACCTGTGAGTACCGGGACAATGAAAAAAGCACAAGCAAGACGTGAATCAAGCAACCGCAGTGTTCTGAGCTGTAGAGAACACCATCACACGCCACTTCCTGCTCACCGAATACAGCTTTTATAAGGTAGGCGTCGCTGGCCACAGATGGCGACACTATGCGACGGTTGACAAGCATGCAGATTGCTATGAGCGCTGCCGACTTTCACCATCTACACTTTTGGAAACAACTCTGAGCGTACATGACAGAACATGAAAATGGACGCACATCGCTGCCTGAACTGTCAGCTTGCCCAGAATGTATAGCTTCTAAACTACGGACCTGCGAGTACCGGGACAATGAAAAGAGCACGAGCAAGAGTGTGAATCAAGTAACCGCAGTGTTGTGAGCAGTAGATAACACCAGCACGCGCCACTTCCTGCTCACCGAATACATCCTTTAAAGGAAGGCGTCCCTGGCCACAGATGGCGACACTATGCGACGGTTGACAAGTATGAAGATTGCGATGAGTGCTGCCGACTTTCACCATCTACACTTTTGGAAACAATTCTGCGCGTACATGACAGAACTTGAGAACGGACGCACATCGCTGCCTGAACTGCCAACTTGCCCAGAATGCATAGCTTCTAAACTGCGGACCTGCGAGTACAGGGACAATGAAAAGAGCATGAGCAAGAGGTGAATCAAGTAACCGCAGTGTTGTGAGCAGTAGAGAACACCATCACACGCCACTTCCTGCTCACCGAATACAGCTTTTATAAGGTAGGCGTCGCTGGCCACAGATGGCGACACTATGCGACGGTTGACAAGCATGAAGATTGGGATGAGTGCTGCCGACTTTCACCATCTACACTTTTGGAAACAACTTTGCCTGTACATGGCAGAACATGAAAATGGACGCACATCGCTGCCTGAACTGCCAACTTCCCCTGAATGTATAGCTTCTAAAATGCATACCTGCGAGTACCGGGACAATGAAAAGAGCATGAGCAAGAGTGTGAATCAAGTAACCGCAGTGTTGTGAGCAGTAGAGAACACCAGCACGCGCCACTTCCTGCTCACCGAATACAGCTTTTATAAGGTAGGCGTCGCTGGCCACAGATGGCGACACTATGCGACGGTTGACAAGTATGAAGATTGGGATGAGTGCTGCCGACTTTCACCACCTACACTTTTGGAAACAACTTTGCCTGTACATGGCAGAACATGAAAATGGACGCACATCGCTGCCTGAACTGCCAACTTCCCCTGAATGTATAGCTTCTAAAATGCATACCTGCGAGTACCGGGACAATGAAAAGAGCATGAGCAAGAGTGTGAATCAAGTAACCGCAGTGTTGTGAGCAGTAGAGAACACCAGCACGCACCACTTCCTGCTCACCGAATACAGCTTTTATAAGGTAGGCGTCGCTGGACACAGATGGCGACACTATGCGACGGTTGACTAGTATGCAGATTGCGAAGAGTGCTGCCGACTTTCACCATCTACACTTTTGGAAACAACTCTGCGCGTACATGACAGAACATGAAAATGGACGCACATCGCTGCCTGAACTGTCAGCTTGCCCAGAATGTATAGCTTCTAAACTGCGGACCTGCGAGTACCGGGACAATGAAAAGAGCATGAACGAGAGGTGAATCAAGTAACCGCAGTGTTGTGAGCAGTACAGAACACCAGCACGCGCCACTTCCTGCTCACCGAATACATCCTTTAAAAGGTAGGCGTCGCTGGCCACAGATGGCGACACTATGTGACGGTTGACAAGTATGCAGATTGCGATGAGCGCTGCAGACTTTCACCATCTACACTTTTTGGAAACAACTTTGCGTGTACATGGCAGAACATGAAAATGGACGCACATCGCTGCCTGAACTGCCAACTTGCCCATAATATATAGCTTCTAAACTGCATAACTGTCAGTACCGGGACAATGAAAAGAGCATGAGCAAGAGTGTGAATCAAGTAACCGCAGTGTTGAGAGCAGTAGAGAACACCAGCACGCGCCACTTCCTGCTCACCGAATACATCATTTAAAAGGTAGGCGTCGCTGGCCACAGATGCCGACACTATGCGACGGTTGACAAGTATGCAGATTGCGATGAGCGCTGCCTACTTTCACCATCTACACTTTTGGAAAGAACTCTGAGCGTACATGACAGAACATGAAAATGAACGCACATCGCTGCCTGAACTGTCAGCTTGCCCAGAATGTATAGCTTCTAAACTACGGACCTGCGAGTACCGGGGCAATGAAAAGAGCATGAGCAAGAGGTGAATCAAGTAACCGCAGTGTTGTGAGCAGTAGAGAACACAAGCACGCGTCACTTCTTGCTCACCGAATACATCCTTAAAAAGGTAGGCGTCGCTGGCCAGATGGCGACAGTATGTGACTGTTGACAAGTATGAAGATTGCGATGAGCGCTGCCGTCTTTCACCATCTACACTTGTGGAAACAACATTGCGCGTACATGACAGAACATGACGATGGACGCACATCACTGCCTTAACTGCGAACTTGCCCAGAATGTATAGCTTCTAAGCTGTATACCTGTGAGTACCGGGACAATGAAAAAAGCACAAGCAAGACGTGAATCAAGCAACCGCAGTGTTCTGAGCAGTAGAGAACACCATCACACGCCACTTCCTGCTCACCGAATACAGCTTTTATAAGGTAGGCGTCGCTGGCCACAGATGGCGACACTATGCGACGGTTGACAAGCATGCAGATTGCTATGAGCGCTGCCGACTTTCACCATCTACACTTTTGGAAACAACTCTGAGCGTACATGACAGAACATGAAAATGGACGCACATCGCTGCCTGAACTGTCAGCTTGCCCAGAATGCATAGCTTCTAAACTGCGGACCTGCGAGTACAGGGACAATGAAAAGAGCATGAGCAAGAGGTGAATCAAGTAACCGCAGTGTTGTGAGCAGTAGAGAACACCAGCACGCGCCACTTCCTGCTCACCGAATACATCCTTTAAAAGGCAGGCGTCGCTGGCCACAGATGGCGACACTATGTGACGGGTGACAAGTATGCAGATTGCGATGAGCGCTGCCGAATTTCACCATCTACACTTTTTGGAAACAACTTTGCGTGTACATGACAGAACTTGAGAACGGACGCACATCGCTGCCTGAACTGCCAACTTGCCCAGAATGTATAGCTTCTAAACTGCATACCTGCGAGTACCGGGACAATGAAAAGAGCACCAGCAAGAGGTGAATCAAGTAACCACAGTGTTGTGAGCAGTAGAGAACACCAGCACGCGCCACTTCCTGCTCACCGAAAACATCATTTAAAAGGTAGGCGTCGCTAGCCACAGATGGCGACACTATGCGACGGTTGACAAGTATGCAGATTGCGATGAGCGCTGCCGACTTTCACCATATACACTTTTTGGAAACAACTTTGCGTGTACATGGCAGAACATGAAAATGGACGCACATCGCTGCCTGAACTGCCAACATGCCCATAATGTATAGCTTCAAAACTGCATAACTGCCAGTACCGGGACAATGAAAAGAGCACCAGCAAGAGGTGAATCAAGTAACCACAGTGTTGTGAGCAGTAGAGAACACCAGCACGCACCACTTCCTGCTCACCGAATACATCATTTAAAAGGTAGGCGTCGCTGGCCACAGATGGCGACACTATGCGACGGTTGACAAGTATGCAGATTGCGATGAGCGCTGCCGACTTTCACCATCTACACTTTTGGAAACAACTCTGAGCGTACATGACAGAACATGAAAATGGACGCACATCGCTGCCTGAACTGTCAGCTTGCCCAGAATGTATAGCTTCTAAACTACGGACCTCCGAGTACCGGGACAATGAAAAGAGCATGAGCAAGAGGTGAATCAAGTAACCGCAGTGTTGTGAGCAGTAGAGAACACCAGCACGCGTCACTTCTTGCTCACCGAATACATCCTTAAAAAGGTAGGCGTCGCTGGCCAGATGGCGACAGTATGTGACTGTTGACAAGTATGAAGATTGCGATGAGCGCTGCCGTCTTTCACCATCTACACTTGTGGAAACAACATTGCGCGTACATGACAGAACATGACGATGGACGCACATCACTGCCTTAACTGCGAACTTGCCCAGAATGTATAGCTTCTAAGCTGTATACCTGTGAGTACCGGCACAATGAAAAAAGCACAAGCAAGACGTGAATCAAGCAACCGCAGTGTTCTGAGCAGTAGAGAACACCATCACATGCCACTTCCTGCTCACCGAATACAGCTTTTATAAGGCAGGCGTCACTGGCCACAGATGGCGACACTATGCGACGGTTGACAAGCATGCAGATTGCTATGAGCGCTGCCGACTTTCACCATCTACACTTTTGGAAACAACTCTGAGCGTACATGACAGAACATGAAAATGGACGCACATCGCTGCCTGAACTGTCAGCTTGCCCAGAATGTATAGCTTCTAAACTACGGACCTGCGAGTACCGGGACAATGAAAAGAGCATGAGCAAGAGGTGAATCAAGTAACCGCAGTGTTGTGAGCAGTAGAGAACACCAGCACGCGTCACTTCTTGCTCACCGAATACATCCTTAAAAAGGTAGGCGTCGCTGGCCAGATGGCGACAGTATAGCTTCTAAACCCAGAATGTATAGCTTCTAAACTACGGACCTGCGAGTACCGGGACAATGAAAAGAGCACGAGCAAGAGTGTGAATCAAGTAACCGCAGTGTTGTGAGCAGTAGAGAACACCAGCACGCGCCACTTCCTGCTCACCGAATACATCCTTTAAAGGAAGGCGTCCCTGGCCACAGATGGCGACACTATGCGACGGTTGACAAGTATGAAGATTGCGATGAGTGCTGCCGACTTTCACCATCTACACTTTTGGAAACAATTCTGCGCGTACATGACAGAAATTGAGAACGGACGCACATCGCTGCCTGAACTGCCAACTTGCCCAGAATGCATAGCTTCTAAACTGCGGACCTGCGAGTACAGGGACAATGAAAAGAGCATGAGCAAGAGGTGAATCAAGTAACCGCAGTGTTGTGAGCAGTAGAGAACACCATCACACGCCACTTCCTGCTCACCGAATACAGCTTTTATAAGGTAGGCGTCGCTGGCCACAGATGGCGACACTATGCGACGGTTGACAAGTATGAAGATTGGGATGAGTGCTGCCGACTTTCACCATCTACACTTTTGGAAACAACTTTGCCTGTACATGGCAGAACATGAAAATGGACGCACATCGCTGCCTGAACTGCCAACTTCCCCTGAATGTATAGCTTCTAAAATGCATACCTGCGAGTACCGGGACAATGAAAAGAGCATGAGCAAGAGTGTGAATCAAGTAACCGCAGTGTTGTGAACAGTAGAGAACACCAGCACGCGCCACTTCCTGCTCACCGAATACAGCTTTTATAAGGTAGGCGTCGCTGGCCACAGATGGCGACACTATGCGACGGTTGACAAGTATGAAGATTGGGATGAGTGCTGCCGACTTTCACCATCTACACTTTTGGAAACAACTTTGCCTGTACATGGCAGAACATGAAAATGGACGCACATCGCTGCCTGAACTGCCAACTTCCCCTGAATGTATAGCTTCTAAAATGCATACCTGCGAGTACCGGGACAATGAAAAGAGCATGAGCAAGAGTGTGAATCAAGTAACCGCAGTGTTGTGAGCAGTAGAGAACACCAGCACGCGCCACTTCCTGCTCACCGAATACAGCTTTTATAAGGTAGGCGTCGCTGGACACAGATGGCGACACTATGCGACGGTTGACTAGTATGCAGATTGCGAAGAGTGCTGCCGACTTTCACCATCTACACTTTTGGAAACACCTCTGCGCGTACATGACAGAACATGAAAATGGACGCACATCGCTGCCTGAACTGTCAGCTTGCCCAGAATGTATAGCTTCTAAACTACGGACCTGCGAGTACCGGGGCAATGAAAAGAGCATGAGCAAGAGGTGAATCAAGTAACCGCAGTGTTGTGAGCAGTAGAGAACACCAGCACGCGTCACTTCTTGCTCACCGAATACATCCTTAAAAAGGTAGGCGTCGCTGGCCAGATGGCGACAGTATGTGACTGTTGACAAGTATGAAGACTGCGATGAGCGCTGCCGTCTTTCACCATCTACATTTTTTGGAAACAACTTTGCGTGTACATGACAGAACTTGAGAACGGACGCACATCGCTGCCTGAACTGCCAACTTGCCCAGAATGTATAGCTTCTAAACTGCATACCTGCGAGTACCGGGACAATGAAAAGAGCACCAGCAAGAGGTGAATCAAGTAACCACAGTGTTGTGAGCAGTAGAGAACACCAGCACGCGCCACTTCCTGCTCACCGAATCCATCATTTAAAAGGTAGGCGTCGCTAGCCACAGATGGCGACACTATGCGACGGTTGACAAGTATGCAGATTGCGATGAGCGCTGCCGACTTTCACCATATACACTTTTTGGAAACAACTTTGCGTGTACATGGCAGAACATGAAAATGGACGCACATCGCTGCCTGAACTGCCAACATGCCCATAATGTATAGCTTCTAAACTGCATAACTGCCAGTACCGGGAAAATGAAAAGAGCACCAGCAAGAGGTGAATCAAGTAACCACAGTGTTGTGAGCAGTAGAGAACACCAACACGCACCACTTCCTGCTCACCGAATACAGCATTTAAAAGGTAGGCGTCGCTGGCCACAGATGGCGACACTATGCGACGGTTGACAAGTATGCAGATTGCGATGAGCGCTGCCGACTTTCACAATCTACACTTTTGGAAACAACTCTGAGCGTACATGACAGAACATGAAAATGGACGCACATCGCTGCCTGAACTGTCAGCTTGCCCAGAATGTATAGCTTCTAAACTACGGACCTGCGAGTATCGGGACAATGAAAAGAGCATGAGCAAGAGGTGAATCAAGTAACCGCAGTGTTGTGAGCAGTAGAGAACACCAGCACGCGTCACTTTTTGCTCACCGAATACATCCTTAAAAAGGTAGGCGTCGCTGGTCAGATGGCGACAGTATGTGACTGTTGACAAGTATGAAGATTGCGATGAGTGCTGCCGACTTTCACCATCTACACTTTTGGAAACAATTCTGCGCGTACATGACAGAACTTGAGAACGGACGCACATCGCTGCCTGAACTGCCAGCTTGCCCAGAATGCATAGCTTCTAAACTGCGGACCTGCGAGTACAGGGACAATGAAAAGAGTATGAGCAAGAGGTGAATCAAGTAACCGCAGTGTTGTGAGCAGTAGAGAACACCAGCACGCGCCACTTCCTGCTCACCGAATACATCCTTTAAAAGGCAGGCGTCGCTGGCCACAGATGGCGACACTATGTGACGGTTGACAAGTATGCAGATTGCGATGAGCGCTGCCGAATTTCACCATCTACACTTTTTGGAAACAACTTTGCGTGTACATGGCAGATCTTGAGAACGGACGCACATCGCTGCCTGAACTGCCAACTTGCCCAGAATGTATAGCTTCTAAACTGCATACCTGCGAGTACCGGGACAATGAAAAGAGCACCAGCAAGAGGTGAATCAAGTAACCACAGTGTTGTGAGCAGTAGAGAACACCAGCACGCGCCACTTCCTGCTCACCGAAAACATCATTTAAAAGGTAGGCGTCGCTAGCCACAGATGGCGACACTATGCGACGGTTGACAAGTATGCAGATTGCGATGAGCGCTGCAGACTTTCACCATATACACTTTTTGGAAACAACTTTGCGTGTACATGGCAGAACATGAAAATGGACGCACATCGCTGCCTGAACTGCCAACATGCCCATAATGTATAGCTTCTAAACTGCATAACTGCCAGTACCGGGACAATGAAAAGAGCACCAGCAAGAGGTGAATCAAGTAACCACAGTGTTGTGAGCAGTAGAGAACACAAGCACGCACCACTTCCTGCTCACCGAATACATCATTTAAAAGGTAGGCGTCGCTGGCCACAGATGGCGACACTATGCGACGGTTGACAAGTATGCAGATTGCGATGAGCGCTGCCGACTTTCACCATCTACACTTTTGGAAACAACTCTGAGCGTACATGACAGAACATGAAAATGGACGCACATCGCTGCCTGAACTGTCAGCTTGCCCAGAATGTATAGCTTCTAAACTACGGACCTCCGAGTACCGGGACAATGAAAAGAGGATGAGCAAGAGGTGAATCAAGTAACCGCAGTGTTGTGAGCAGTTGAGAACACCAGCACGCGTCACTTCTTGCTCACGAATACATCCTTAAAAAGGTAGGCGTCGCTGGCCAGATGGCGACAGTGTGTGACTGTTGACAAGTATGAAGATTGCGATGAGCGCTGCCGTCTTTCACCATCTACACTTGTGGAAACAACATTGCGCGTACATGACAGAACATGACGATGGACGCACATCACTGCCTTAACTGCGAACTTGCCCAGAATGTATAGCTTCTAAGCTGTATACCTGTGAGTACCGGCACAATGAAAAAAGCACAAGCAAGACGTGAATCAAGCAACCGCAGTGTTCTGAGCAGTAGAGAACACCATCACACGCCACTTCCTGCTCACCGAATACAGCTTTTATAAGGTAGGCGTCACTGGCCACAGATGGCGACACTATGCGACGGTTGACAAGCATGCAGATTGGTATGAGCGCTGCCGACTTTCACCATCTACACTTTTGGAAACAACTCTGAGCGTACATGACAGAACATGAAAATGGACGCACATCGCTGCCTGAACTGTCAGCTTGCCCAGAATGTATAGCTTCTAAACTACGGACCTGCGAGTACCGGGACAATGAAAAGAGCATGAGCAAGAGTGTGAATCAAGTAACCGCAGTGTTGTGAGCAGTAGAGAACACCAGTACGCGCCACTTCCTGCTCACCGAATACATCCTTTAAAGGAAGGCGTCCCTGGCCACAGATGGCGACACTATGCGACGGTTGACAAGTATGAAGATTGCGATGAGTGCTGCCGACTTTCACCATCTACACTTTTGGAAACAATTCTGCGCGTACATGACAGAACTTGAGAACGGACGCACATCGCTGCCTGAACTGCCAACTTGCCCAGAATGCATAGCTTCTAAACTGCATAACTGCCAGTACCGGGACAATGAAAAGAGCATGAGCAAGAGTGTGAATCAAGTAACCGCAGTGTTGTGAGCAGTAGAGAACACCAGCACGCGCCACTTCCTGCTCACCGAATACAGCTTTTATAAGGTAGGCGTCGCTGGCCACAGATGGCGACACTATGCGACGGCTGACAAGTATGAAGATTGGGATGAGTGCTGCCGACTTTCACCATCTACACTTTTTGGAAACAACTTTGCTTGTACATGGCAGATCATGAAAATGGACGCACATTTTTTGCCTGTGTGTATGTCTGCGCGGTTCCGCTGCCTGTCGGGCTCTGCCGCTGAAGCCCTATGAGGCTTTGGCAGGCCGGATTTCTGTACATTTTTTTAAATATTTGGCGCAATAAAGAATTATTATTATTATTATTATTATCGCTGCCTGAACTGCCAACTTGCCCATAATGTATAGCTTCTAAACTGCATAACTGCCATTACCGGGACAATGAAAAGAGCATGAGCAAGAGTGTGAATCAAGTAACCGCAGTGTTGAGAGCAGTAGAGAACACCAGCACGCACCACTTCCTGCTCACCGAATACATCATTTAAAAGGTAGGCGTCGCTGGCCACAGATGGCGACACTATGCGACGGTTGACTAGTATGCAGATTGCGATGAGCGCTGCCGACTTTCACAATCTACACTTTTTGGAAACAACTTTGCGTGTACATGACAGAACTTGAGAACGGACGCACATCGCAGCCTGAACTGCCAACTTGCCCAGAATGTATAGCTTCTAAACTGCATGCCTGCGAGTACCGGGACAATGAAAAGAGCACCAGCAAGAGGTGAATCAAGTAACCACAGTGTTGTGAGCAGTAGAGAACACCAGCACGCGCCACTTCCTGCTCACCGAATCCATCATTTAAAAGGTAGGCGTCGCTAGCCACAGATGGCGACACTATGCGACGGTTGACAAGTATGCAGATTGCGATGAGCGCTGCTGACTTTCACCATATACACTTTTTGGAAACAACTTTGCGTGTACATGGCAGGGGCGTGGAACCGGCGATACCGAAATGGCGTTGCCGCTCACGCATTTACTGCTTTTCACGCAGGTTAGTGACACATATTTCAATATATGTTTAGTGTACGCTTTGCCGGTTCCACCCCCTGTATTGTATGCATGCGTTTCTTCTCATTCTGTAGCACACAGACCCATGTTACGCAGAAGGTGTCGTTTTTCTTTATTTCGAAGAGCTGCGTTTTACCTTTTGCTTCTGGTTTTGTGCGGCGACATAGAAGTTAACCCAGGACCTAGCGATGCAATCCTGCAGCAGCTTTTGCAAGGCCAGACAGAAATTAAGGAAAAACTTGCAACTATCGAGAGTTATCAGGATGAAAACAAAACAGCTATGTCGGATCTGAATGCCCGTATGGCCAATTTAGAAGCAAAGATTGCAGGTCTTGAGGAAATGAGGGCCGCTGTCGAGGACTGTAAGGCGAGTAGTGAAAGACAGCGTTCCGAGTGGCAGACTCTGATGAAGAAAGTGGACGATCTTGAAAATCGATCTCGACGGTGCAATCTACTCTTTTATGGAATTAAGGACGAGGATGAACGCGAGTCACAACCAATTTCTGAAAAACTTGTCCTAGATTTGTGTAGATCTACTCTGGGAATAGACCCCAGAATCGAAAGAGCCCATCGCCTCGGACGGTTCCGTTCAGAAGGAACTCGCCCAATAATTGTTAATTTTAGTTCATTCAAAGAGAAAGAGGCTGTTCTGTCAAATGCGAAGAAATTGAAAGGAAGTTCTACTAGCATTTCAGAGGACTTCTCTGAACCAGTACGAAACAAGAGGAAAATGCTATGGGACTACGCCAAAACTTGCAAGGGACCCAATGGCAAAGCACATCTGAAATACGATGTCCTTTACTTGAATAATGTCAAGTACATTTACGACGAATCTCAGGGGCAGGTAGTTCGAGCCTCTTGACAAGTTAAGCCGGATCACTCTGTTTTGTCGATTCTAGTACTAAACTGCAGAAGTATTAAGAATAAAGTGGACAAGCTACATGTTCTAATTGACATGGCGAGACCTTCCGTTGTGATCGGATGTGAATCATGGCTGGATGGGGATGTTAGCGATAGCGAAGTTTTTCCGAGTAACTATATCAGCTATCGAAAAGATCGAGACAGGCACGGAGGAGGCGTATTTATACTGGTGGATGTCTTAGTTAGTTCTCGTAAGATGGAAATTGATGTTGGGACATGTGAGGCAGTATGGGCTCAAATTAGACTTTTAAATGGTAAATTACTATCAGTTTGCTCGTTTTACAGGCCACCTGGAAATCAGCTTGAACCCATCAGCGACCTAACTGATATGATTGAAACTGTTAAAACTGACTGTTTAGTTGTTGGAGGTGACTTTAACATTCCTGAATTAGACTGGAGCTCAGGATGTCTTCCGTCTAGAGCCAATTCCGCAGTAGGCAAAGAATTGTTAAATCTGTGCAATTCATTCAGCTTATCCCAATTAGTGCTGCAGCCAACCCGTGGCAACAATGTTTTGGATTTATTATTCACTAACCAACCATCGGCAGCTTCTTCTACCCTTGTAGTGCCCGGTATCAGTGATCACAGTTGTGTTTTAGCGGAAATGAACTTTCAGTATGTTAAACTTGAAGACTGTGGCAATCGGCGCATTTACAGTTACCGAAAGGCAAATTTCCCCGAGATAGCCCGGGCACTTGAATCCTATGTCGATGTGTACGAAACAT
Source organism: Amblyomma mixtum (assembly GCF_055824585.1). Classification (NCBI taxonomy): domain Eukaryota; kingdom Metazoa; phylum Arthropoda; class Arachnida; order Ixodida; family Ixodidae; genus Amblyomma; species Amblyomma mixtum. The sequence goes on from NC_143021.1 coordinate 42,304,325, forward strand.
TGTCTGATTCACTCAGCGTTGATGAGCTGTGGCGCACACTGACAGCCAAACTTTTTGATTTGCGTGAGCAGCATGTGCCGTCATGGGTGATGACGAAACGTCGCAGCAAAAGCAAGCCATGGTTCACAAAAGCGCTGCGCAGAGTCGTTGAAAAGAGGCAACAACTATATGCGCGCTTCAAAAGAAATCCGTCGGAAGATAACATGGATCAGTTAAAAAAGATTACAAAGGATATGAATGCTTCGGTCAAAGAGGCTAAATTTACCTACTTTCAGTCTTTCGACATGCGTATCCAGGATCGCCCTAAAGAATTTTGGCAGTACATAAAAAAAAACAGAAAGGATGAATTGTCTATCCCGCCACTCGATCACAACGGAAGTATCGTTCATGATAATGTGGAGAAAGCCAAGTGCTTTAACACGTTTTTCAGCTCAGTTTTTTCTGTTGAGGACAGCAATAGCCCTGCCGATTTTCGCCTTGCCTTGAACTGTACGGAACCCATGGAGAACATTGAATTTGATCAGCGAGGAATTGTGTCGCTCTTAGAACGCTTAAAAGATAACAGTGCCACCGGTCCGGACGGCTTACCCACGATCCTGCTCTCTTCTTGCGCTTTTGCGTTGTCAAGGTACCTTCAAATTCTTTTCACAAAGTCATTACAGGAAGGCTCCTTGCCTGATGAATGGAGGCTTGCTAATGTTGTACCTATACATAAATCGGGACCTAGGAATGTTGTTTCAAATTATCGACCAGTGTCCTTGACCAGTGTATTATGCAAAGTTTTAGAGCATGTGTGTTATACTAGTATTATGAATCATCTTAGTATACATTCATTATTGAATACTAATCAACATGGCTTTCGCAGTGGTTACTCGTGTGTCACCCAGCTTACCGAATTTGTACATGACCTGTCAAGTGCTTTAGATAAGGGATATTCTGTTGACTGTATTTTTCTAGATTTTAAGAAGGCCTTTGACGTTGTATCACATTCCTTATTAATACAAAAATTATACTGGTACAACATAAATGAGAACGTTATTAGGTGGATAAAAGAATATTTGAGCGTTAGGCGTCAATGTGTTGTTGTCAACGGGAAACAATCGCATGAGGTGGCTGTAACATCAGGGGTGCCTCAGGGATCCGTCTTGGGCCCATTACTGTTCATAATTTACATGAATGACATCTTTTCAGGTATTTCTTCATACATGCGTCTTTTTGCGGACGATTGTGTATTGTATAGAATTATTAACGATCAAAGTGACTGCGATGCATTACAACAGGATTTGTGTAAAGTGGCCCAGTGGTGTGAGAACTGGAGAATGCATATTAACTTACAAAAATCTGTACATATGTGTTTCACTAAAAAGAAGGTTCCCCATATTTTCGCTTATAACATAAATAATAGCAGACTGCTTTCAGTGTTGGAATTTAAATATCTTGGTGTATATTTAACAAGTTCAATGTCTTGGCATCGTCACGTGCATTTCGTTACTGCCAAAGCCTGTCGTGTTTTAGGTTTCCTGCGACGTAACGCTAAACTTTTCCCTTTAAAGACTAAAGAACTGCTGTATAATACAAACGTTAGAAGCATACTTGAGTATGCTTGCACTGTCTGGGATCCGAAAACCTTGCTTGACGTTCAAAAGCTAGAAAGAGTTCAGAATTTGGCCGTTCGTTTTGTTTTCAATAACTATGGGCGATATTTTAGTGTAACGAGCGCGAAAAAATCTTTGGGTTGGGACTCACTTCAAAAACGTAGGAAAGTACTGCGTTTAAAATTATTTCATAATATATTTCATTCTAGAACTGGAATAGACAGAACCAAATATATATCCAACCCTGATTACGTGTCTTTACGTAGAGATAATTCACTTAAAGTTAAAGAATGCAGGTGCCGGACTGACCTTTTTAAAATGTCTTTTTTCCCCAAAACGGTTTCGGAATGGAACAAGCTGCCTGGGGAAGTAGTGTCCATATTATCAAATGATTCATTTTCTTCCATGCTTTGACATTTTTTTGTGTATAATAATTCCGTGTTCTTTCTATCTCATTGTTATCTTTTTTTTGTAACCACCTGCACGCGGTGGCATTTGTGTACTTTTTCTTCTACCCCCCCACTGTAATGCCAGCCAATGGCGCTGTGGGTATGATGATAAATAAATAAATAAACATGAAAATGGACGCACATCGCTGCCTGAACTGCCAACATGCCCATAATGTATAGCTTCTAAACTGCATAACTGCCAGTACCGGGACAATGAAAAGAGCACCAGCAAGAGGTGAATCATGTAACCACAGTGTTGTGAGCAGTAGAGAACACCAACACGCACCACTTCCTGCTCACCGAATACATCATTTAAAAGGTAGGCGTCGCTGGCCACAGATGGCGACACTATGCGACGGTTGACAAGTATGCAGATTGCGATGAGCGCTGCCGACTTTCACAATCTACACTTTTGGAAACAACTCTGAGCATACATGACAGAACATGAAAATGGACGCACATCGCTGCCTGAACTGTCAGCTTGCCCAAAATGTATAGCTTCTAAACTACGGACCTGCGAGTACCGGGACAATGAAAAGAGCATGAGCAAGAGGTGAATCAAGTAACCGCAGTGTTGTAAGCAGTAGAGAACACCAGCACGCGTCACTTTTTGCTCACCGAATACATCCTTAAAAAGGTAGGCGTCGCTGGCCAGATGGCGACAGTATGTGACTGTTGACAAGTATGAAGATTGCGAAGAGTGCTGCCGACTTTCACCATCTACACTTTTGGAAACAATTCTGCGCGTACATGACAGAACTTGAGAACGGACGCACATCGCTGCCTGAACTGCCAACTTGCCCAGAATGCATAGCTTCTAAACTGCGGAACTGCGAGTACAGGGACAATGAAAAGAGCATGAGCAAGAGGTGAATCAAGTAACCGCAGTGTTGTGAGCAGTAGAGAACACCAGCACGCGCCACTTCCTGCTCACCGAACACATCCTTTAAAAGGCAGGCGTCGCTGGCCACAGATGGCGACACTATGTGACGGTTGACAAGTATGCAGATTGCGATGAGCGCTGCCGAATTTCACCATCTACACTTTTTGGAAACAACTTTGCGTGTACATGGCAGAACTTGAGAACGGACGCACATCGCTGCCTGAACTGCCAACTTGCCCAGAATGTATAGCTTCTAAACTGCATACCTGCGAGTACCGGGACAATGAAAAGAGCACCAGCAAGAGGTGAATCAAGTAACCACAGTGTTGTGAGCAGTAGAGAACACCAGCACGCGCCACTTCCTGCTCACCGAAAACATCATTTAAAAGGTAGGCGTCGCTAGCCACAGATGGCGACACTATGCGACGGTTGACAAGTATGCAGATTGCGATGAGCGCTGCAGACTTTCACCATATACACTTTTTCGAAACAACTTTGCGTGTACATGGCAGAACACGAAAATGGACGCACATCGCTGCCTGAACTGCCAACATGCCCATAATGTATAGCTTCTAAACTGCATAACTGCCAGTACCGGGACAATGAAAAGAGCACCAGCAAGAGGTGAATCAAGTAACCACAGTGTTGTGAGCAGTAGAGAACACCAGCACGCACCACTTCCTGCTCACCGAATACATCATTTAAAAGGTAGGCGTCGCTGGCCACAGATGGCGACACTATGCGACGGTTGACAAGTATGCAGATTGCGATGAGCGCTGCCGACTTTCACCATCTACACTTTTGGAAACAACTCTGAGCGTACATGACAGAACATGAAAATGGACGCACATCGCTGCCTGAACTGTCAGCTTGCCCAGAATGTATAGCTTCTAAACTACGGACCTCCGAGTACCGGGTCAATGAAAAGAGGATGAGTAAGAGGTGAATCAAGTAACCGCAGTGTTGTGAGCAGTAGAGAACACCAGCACGCGTCACTTCTTGCTCACCGAATACATCCTTAAAAAGGTAGGCGTCGCTGGCCATGTGGCGACAGTATGTGACTGTTGACAAGTATGAAGATTGCGATGAGCGCTGCCGTCTTTCACCATCTACACTTGTGGAAACAACATTGCGCGTACATGACAGAACATGACGATGGACGCACATCACTGCCTTAACTGCGAACTTGCCCAGAATGTATAGCTTCTAAGCTGTATACCTGTGAGTACCGGCACAATTAAAAAAGCACAAGCAAGACGTGAATCAAGCAACCGCAGTGTTCTGAGCAGTAGAGAACACCATCACACGCCACTTCCTGCTCACCGAATACAGCTTTTATAAGGTAGGCGTCACTGGCCACAGATGGCGACACTATGCGACGGTTGACAAGCATGCAGATTGGTATGAGCGCTGCCGACTTTCACCATCTACACTTTTGGAAACAACTCTGAGCGTACATGACAGAACATGAAAATGGACGCACATCGCTGCCTGAACTGTCAGCTTGCCCAGAATGTATAGCTTCTAAACTACGGACCTGCGAGTACCGGGACAATGAAAAGAGCATGAGCAAGAGTGTGAATCAAGTAACCGCAGTGTTGTGAGCAGTAGAGAACACCAGCACGCGCCACTTCCTGCTCACCGAATACATCCTTTAAAGGTAGGCGTCGCTGGCCAGATGGCGACAGTATGTGACTGTTGACAAGTATGAAGATTGCGATGAGTGCTGCCGACTTTCACCATCTACACTTTTGGAAGCAATTCTGCGCGTACATGACAGAACTTGAGAACGGACGCACATCGCTGCCTGAACTGCCAACTTGCCCAGAATGGATAGCTTCTAAACTGCGGACCTGCGAGTACAGGGACAATGAAAAGAGCATGAGCAAGAGGTGAATCAAGTAACCGCAGTGTTGTGAGCAGTAGAGAACACCAGCACGCGCCACTTCCTGCTCACCGAATACATCCTTTAAAGGTAGGCGTCGCTGGCCAGATGGCGACAGTATGTGACTGTTGACAAGTATGAAGATTGCGATGAGTGCTGCCGACTTTCACCATCTACACTTTTGGAAGCAATTCTGCGCGTACATGACAGAACTTGAGAACGGACGCACATCGCTGCCTGAACTGCCAACTTGCCCAGAATGCATAGCTTCTAAACTGCGGACCTGCGAGTACAGGGACAATGAAAAGAGCATGAGCAAGAGGTGAATCAAGTAACCGCAGTGTTGTGAGCAGTAGAGAACACCAGCACGCGTCACTTCTTGCTCACCGAATACATCCTTAAAAATGTAGGCGTCGCTGGCCAGATGGCGACAGTATGTGACTGTTGACAAGTATGAAGATTGCGATGAGCGCTGCCGTCTTTCACCATCTACACTTGTGGAAACAACATTGCGCGTACATGACAGAACATGACGATGGACGCACATCACTGCCTTAACTGCGAACTTGCCCAGAATGTATAGCTTCTAAGCTGTATACCTGTGAGTACCGGCACAATGAAAAAAGCACAAGCAAGACGTGAATCAAGCAACCGCAGTGTTCTGAGCAGTAGAGAACACCATCACACGCCACTTCCTGCTCACCGAATACAGCTTTTATAAGGTAGGCGTCACTGGCCACAGATGGCGACACTATGCGACGGTTGACAAGCATGCAGACTGGTATGAGCGCTGCCGACTTTCACCATCTACACTTTTGGAAACAATTCTGCGCGTACATGACAGAACTTGAGAACGGACGCACATCGCTGCCTGAACTGCCAACTTGCCCAGAATGCATAGCTTCTAAACTGCGGACCTGCGAGTACCGGGACAATGAAAAGAGCATGAGCAAGAGTGTGAATCAAGTAACCGCAGTGTTGTGAGCAGTAGAGAACACCAGCACGCGCCACTTCCTGCTCACCGAATACAGCTTTTATAAGGTAGGCGTCGCTGGCCACAGATGGCGACACTATGCGACGGCTGACAAGTATGAAGATTGAGATGAGTGCTGCCGACTTTCACCATCTACACTTTTGGAAACAACTTTGCCTGTACATGGCAGAACATGAAAATGGACGCACATCGCTGCCTGAACTGCCAACTTCCCCTGAATGTATAGCTTCTAAAATGCATACCTGCGAGTACCGGGACAATGAAAAGAGCATGAGCAAGAGTGTGAATCAAGTAACCGCAGTGTTGTGAGCAGTAGAGAACACCAGCACGCATCACTTCCTGCTCACCGAATACATCATTTAAAAGGTAGGTGTCGCTGGCCACAGATGGCGACACTATGCGACGGTTGACAATTATGCAGATTGCGATGAGCGCTGCCGACTTTCACCATCTACACTTTTGGAAACAACTCTGAGCGTACATGACAGAACATGAAAATGGACGCACATCGCTGCCTCAACTGTCAGCTTGCCCAGAATGTATAGCTTCTAAACTACGGACCTGCGAGTACCGGGACAATGAAAAGAGCATGAGCAAGAGTGTGAATCAAGTAACCGCAGTGTTGTGAGCAGTAGAGAACACCAGCACGCGCCACTTCCAGGTCACCGAATACATCCTTTAAAAGGTAGGCGTCGCTGGCCACAGATGGCGACACTATGTGACGGTTGACAAGTATGCAGATTGCGATGAGCGCTGCCGACTTTCACCATATACACTTTTTGGAAACAACTTTGCGTGTACATGGCAGAACATGAAAATGGACGCACATCCCTGCCTGAACTGCCAACATGCCCATAATGTATAGCTTCTAAACTACATAACTGCCAGTACCGGGACAATGAAAAGAGCACCAGCAAGAGGTGAATCATGTAACCACAGTGTTGTGAGCAGTAGAGAACACCAGCACGCATCACTTCCTGCTCACCGAATACATCATTTAAAAGGTAGGTGTCGCTGGCCACAGATGGCGACACTATGCGACGGTTGACAAGTATGCAGATTGCGATGAGCGCTGCCGACTTTCACTATCTACACTTTTGGAAACAACTCTGAGCGTACATGACAGAACATGAAAATGGACGCACATCGCTGCCTGAACTGTCAGCTTGCCCAGAATGTATAGCTTCTAAACTACGGACCTGCGAGTACCGGGACAATGAAAAGAGCATGAGCAAGAGGTGAATCAAGTAACCGCAGTGTTGTGAGCAGTAGAGAAAACCAGCACGCGTCACTTCTTGCTCACCGAATACAGCTTAAATAAGGTAGGCGTCGCTGGACACAGATGGCGACACTATGCGACGGTTGACTAGTATGCAGATTGCGATGAGCGCTGCCGACTTTCACCATCTACACTTTTGGAAACAACTCTCCGCGTACATGACAGAACATGAAAATGGACGCACATCGCTGCCTGAACTGTCAGCTTGCCCAAAATGTATAGCTTCTAAACTGCGGACCTGCGAGTACCGGGACAATGAAAAGAGCATGATCAAGAGGTGAATCAAGTAACCGCAGTGTTGTGAGCAGTAGAGAACACCAGCACGTGCCACTTCCTGCTCACCGAATACATCCTTTAAAAGGTAGGCGTCGCTGGCCACAGATGGCGACACTATGCGACGGTTGACTAGTATGCAGATTGCGATGAGCGCTGCCGACTTTCACCATCTACACTTTTGGAAACAACTCTGCGCGTACATGACAGAACATGAAAATGGACGCACATCGCTGCCTGAACTGTCAGCTTGCCCATAATGTATAGCTTCTAAACTGCATAACTGCCATTACCGGGACAATGAAAAGAGCATGAGCAAGAGTGTGAATCAAGTAACCGCAGTGTTGAGAGCAGTAGAGAACACCAGCACGCACCACTTCCTGCTCACCGAATACATCATTTAAAAGGTAGGCGTCGCTGGCCACAGATGGCGTCACTATGCGACGGTTGACAAGTATGCAGATTGCGATGAGCGCTGCCGACTTTCACCATCTACACTTTTGGAAACAACTCTGAGCGTACATGACAGAACATGAAAATGGACGCACATCGCTGCCTGAACTGTCAGCTTGCCCAGAATGTATAGCTTCTAAACTACGGACCTGCGAGTACCGGGACAATGAAAAGAGCATGAGCAAGAGTGTGAATCAAGTAACCGCAGTGTTGTGAGCAGTAGAGAACACCAGCACGCGCCACTTCCTGCTCACCGAATACATCCTTTAAAGGAAGGCGTCCCTGGCCACAGATGGCGACACTATGCGACGGTTGACAAGTATGAAGATTGCGATGAGTGCTGCCGACTTTCACCATCTACACTTTTGGAAACAATTCTGCGCGTACATGACAGAACTCGAGGACGGACGCACATCGCTGCCTGAACTGCCAACTTGCCCAGAATGCATAGCTTCTAAATTGCGGACCTGCGAGTACAGGGACAATGAAAAGAGCATGAGCAAGAGGTGAATCAAGTAACCGCAGTGTTGTGAGCAGTAGAGAACACCAGCACGCGCCACTTCCTGCTCACCGAATACATCCTTTAAAAGGCAGGCGTCGCTGGCCACAGATGGCGACACTATGTGACGGTTGACAAGTATGCAGATTGCGATGAGCGCTGCCGACTTTCACCATCTACACTTTTTGGAAACAACTTTGCGTGTACATGACAGAACTTGAGAACGGACGCACATCGCTGCCTGAACTGCCAACTTGCCCAGAATGTATAGCTTCTAAACTGCATACCTGCGAGTACCGGGACAATGAAAAGAGCACCAGCAAGAGGTGAATCAAATAACCGCAGTGTTGTGAGCAGTAGAGAACACCAGCACGCGCCACTTCCTGCTCACCGAATACATCCTTTAAAGGAAGGCGTCCCTGGCCACAGATGGCGACACTATGCGACGGTTGACAAGTATGAAGATTGCGATGAGTGCTGCCGACTTTCACCATCTACACTTTTGGAAACAATTCTGCGCGTACATGACAGAACTTGAGAACGGACGCACATCGCTGCCTGAACTGCCAACTTGCCCAGAATGCATAGCTTCTAAAGTGCGGACCTGCGAGTACAGGGACAATGAAAAGAGCATGAGCAAGAGGTGAATCAAGTAACCGCAGTGTTGTGAGCAGTAGAGAACACCATCACACGCCACTTCCTGCTCACCGAATACAGCTTTTATAAGGTAGGCGTCGCTGGCCACAGATGGCGACACTATGCGACGATTGACAAGTATGAAGATTGGGATGAGTGCTGCCGACTTTCACCATCTACACTTTTGGAAACAACTTTGCCTGTACATGGCAGAACATGAAAATGGACGCACATCACTGCCTGAACTGCCAACTTCCCCTGAATGTATAGCTTCTAAAATGCATACCTGCGAGTACCGGGACAATGAAAAGAGCATGAACAAGAGTGTGAATCAAGTAACCGCAGTGTTGTGAGCAGTAGAGAACACCAGCACGCGCCACTTCCTGCTCACCGAATACAGCTTTTATAAGGTAGGCGTCGCTGGCCACAGATGGCGACACTATGCGACGGCTGACAAGTATGAAGATTGGGATGAGTGCTGCCGACTTTCACCATCTACACTTTTGGAAACAACTTTGCCTGTACATGGCAGAACATGAAAATGGACGCACATCGCTGCCTGAACTGCCAACTTCCCCTGAATGTATAGCTTCTAAAATGCATACCTGCGAGTACCGGGACAATGAAAAGAGCATGAGCAAGAGTGTGAATCAAGTAACCGCAGTGTTGTGAGCAGTAGAGAACACCAGCACGCATCACTTCCTGCTCACCGAATACATCATTTAAAAGGTAGGTGTCGCTGGCCACAGATGGCGACACTATGCGACGGTTGACAATTATGCAGATTGCGATGAGCGCTGCCGACTTTCACCATCTACACTTTTGGAAACAACTCTGAGCGTACATGACAGAACATGAAAATGGACGCACATCGCTGCCTCAACTGTCAGCTTGCCCAGAATGTATAGCTTCTAAACTACGGACCTGCGAGTACCGGGACAATGAAAAGAGCATGAGCAAGAGTGTGAATCAAGTAACCGCAGTGTTGTGAGCAGTAGAGAACACCAGCACGCGCCACTTCCAGGTCACCGAATACATCCTTTAAAAGGTAGGCGTCGCTGGCCACAGATGGCGACACTATGTGACGGTTGACAAGTATGCAGATTGCGATGAGCGCTGCCGACTTTCACCATAAACACTTTTTGGAAACAACTTTGCGTGTACATGGCAGAACATGAAAATGGACGCACATCCCTGCCTGAACTGCCAACATGCCCATAATGTATAGCTTCTAAACTGCATAACTGCCAGTACCGGGACAATGAAAAGAGCACCAGCAAGAGGTGAATCAAGTAACCACAGTGTTGTGAGCAGTAGAGAACACCAGCACGCATCACTTCCTGCTCACCGAATACATCATTTAAAAGGTAGGTGTCGCTGGCCACAGATGGCGACACTATGCGACGGTTGATAAGTATGCAGATTGCGATGAGCGCTGCCGACTTTCACCATCTACACTTTTGGAAACAACTCTGAGCGTACATGACAGAACATGAAAATGGACGCACATCGCTGCCTGAACTGTCAGCTTGCCCAGAATGTATAGCTTCTAAACTACGGACCTGCGAGTACCGGGACAATGAAAAGAGCATGAGCAAGAGGTGAATCAAGTAACCGCAGTGTTGTGAGCAGTAGAGAAAACCAGCACGCGTCACTTCTTGCTCACCGAATACAGCTTTAATAAGGTAGGCGTCGCTGGACACAGATGGCGACACTATGCGACGGTTGACTAGTATGCAGATTGCGATGAGCGCTGCCGACTTTCACCAGCTACATTTTTGGAAACAACTTTCCGCGTACATGACAGAACATGAAAATGGACGCACATCGCTGCCTGAACTGTCAGCTTGCCCAAAATGTATAGCTTCTAAACTGCGGACCTGCGAGTACCGGGACAATGAAAAGAGCATGATCAAGAGGTGAATCATGTAACCGCAGTGTTGTGAGCAGTAGAGAACACCAGCACGTGCCACTTCCTGCTCACCGAATACATCCTTTAAAAGGTAGGCGTCGCTGGCCACAGATGGCGACACTATGCGACGGTTGACTAGTATGCAGATTGCGATGAGCGCTGCCGACTTTCACCATCTACACTTTTGGAAACAACTCTGCGCGTACATGACACAACTCGAGGACGGACGCACATCGCTGCCTGAACTGCCAACTTGCCCAGAATGCATAGCTTCTAAATTGCGGACCTGCGAGTACAGGGACAATGAAAAGAGCATGAGCAAGAGGTGAATCAAGTAACCGCAGTGTTGTGAGCAGTAGAGAACACCAGCACGCGCCACTTCCTGCTCACCGAATACATCCTTTAAAAGGCAGGCGTCGCTGGCCACAGATGGCGACACTATGTGACGGTTGACAAGTATGCAGATTGCGATGAGCGCTGCCGACTTTCACCATCTACACTTTTTGGAAACAACTTTGCGTGTACATGACAGAACTTGAGAACGGACGCACATCGCTGCCTGAACTGCCCACTTGCCCAGAATGTATAGCTTCTAAACTGCATAACTGCCATTACCGGGACAATGAAAAGAGCATGAGCAAGAGTGTGAATCAAGTAACCGCAGTGTTGAGAGCAGTAGAGAACACCAGCACGCACCACTTCCTGCTCACCGAATACATCATTTAAAAGGTAGGCGTCGCTGGCCACAGATGGCGTCACTATGCGACGGTTGACAAGTATGCAGATTGCGATGAGCGCTGCCGACTTTCACCATCTACACTTTTGGAAACAACTCTGAGCGTACATGACAGAACATGAAAATGGACGCACATCGCTGCCTGAACTGTCAGCTTGCCCAGAATGTATAGCTTCTAAACTACGGACCTGCGAGTACCGGGACAATGAAAAGAGCATGAGCAAGAGTGTGAATCAAGTAACCGCAGTGTTGTGAGGAGTAGAGAACACCAGCACGCGCCACTTCCTGCTCACCGAATACATCCTTTAAAGGAAGGCGTCCCTGGCCACAGATGGCGACACTATGCGACGGTTGACAAGTATGAAGATTGCGATGAGTGCTGCCGACTTTCACCATCTACACTTTTGGAAACAATTCTGCGCGTACATGACACAACTCGAGGACGGACGCACATCGCTGCCTGAACTGCCAACTTGCCCAGAATGCATAGCTTCTAAATTGCGGACCTGCGAGTACAGGGACAATGAAAAGAGCATGAGCAAGAGGTGAATCAAGTAACCGCAGTGTTGTGAGCAGTAGAGAACACCAGCACGCGCCACTTCCTGCTCACCGAATACATCCTTTAAAAGGCAGGCGTCGCTGGCCACAGATGGCGACACTATGTGACGGTTGACAAGTATGCAGATTGCGATGAGCGCTGCCGACTTTCACCATCTACACTTTTTGGAAACAACTTTGCGTGTACATGACAGAACTTGAGAACGGACGCACATCGCTGCCTGAACTGCCAACTTGCCCAGAATGTATAGCTTCTAAACTGCATACCTGCGAGTACCGGGACAATTGAAAAGAGCACCAGCAAGAGGTGAATCAAGTAACCACAGTGTTGTGAGCAGTAGAGAACACCAGCACGCGCCACTTCCTGCTCACCGAATACATCCTTTTAAAGGTAGGCGTCGCCGGCCACAGATGGCGACACTATGTGACGGTTGACAAGTATGCAGATTGCGATGAGCGCTGCCGACTTTCACCATCTACACTTTTGGAAAGAACTCTGAGCGTACATGACAGAACATGAAAATGGACGCACATCGCTGCCTGAACTGTCAGCTTGCCCAGAATGTATAGCTTCTAAACTACGGACCTGCGAGTACCGGGACAATGAAAAGAGCATGAGCAAGAGTGTGAATCAAGTAACCGCAGTGTTGTGACCAGTAAGCACCAGCACGCGCCACTTCCTGCTCACCGAATACATCCTTTAAAAGGTAGACGTCGCTGGCCACAGATGGCGACACTATGCGACGGTTGGCAAGTATGAACATTGCGATGAGTGCTGCCGACTTTCACCATCTACACTTTTGGAAACAACTTTGCCTGTACATGGCAGAACATGAAAATGGACGCACATCGCTGCCTGAACTGCCAACTTCCCCAGAATGTATAGCTTCTAAAATGCATACCTGCGAGTACCGGGACAATGAAAAGAGCATGAGCAAGAGTGTGAATCAAGTAACCGCAGTGTTGTGACCAGTAAGCACCAGCACGCGCCACTTCCTGCTCACCGAATACATCCTTTAAAAGGTAGGCGTCGCTGGCCACAGATGGCGACACTATGCGACGGTGGGCAAGTATGAACATTGCGATGAGTGCTGCCGACTTTCACCATCTACACTTTTGGAAACAACTTTGCCTGTACATGGCAGAACATGAAAATGGACGCACATCGCTGCCTGAACTGCCAACTTCCCCAGAATGTATAGCTTCTAAAATGCATACCTGCGAGTACCGGGACAATGAAAAGAGCATGAGCAAGAGTGTGAATCAAGTAACCGCAGTGTTGTGAGCAGTAGAGAACACCAGCACGCGCCACTTCCTGCTCACCGAATACAGCTTTTATAAGGTAGGCGTCGTAGGACACAGATGGCGACACTATGCAACGGTTGACTAGTATGCAGATTGCGATGAGCGCTGCCGACTTTCGCCATCTACACTTTCGGAAACAACTCTGCGCGTACATGACAGAACATGAAAATGGACGCACATCGCTGCCTGAACTGTCAGCTTGCCCAGAATGTATAGCTTCTAAACTGCGGACCTGCGAGTACCGGGACAATGAAAAGAGCATGAGCAAGAGGTGAATCAAGTAACCGCAGTGTTGTGAGCAGTAGAGAACACCAGCACGCGCAACTTCCAGCTCACCGAATACATCCTTTAAAAGGTAGGCGTCGCTGGCCACAGATGGCGACACTATGTGACGGTTGACAAGTATGCAGATTGCGATGAGCGCTGCCGACTTTCACCATCTACACTTTTTGGAAACAACTTTTGCGTGTACATGGCAGAACGTGAAAATGGACGCACATCGCTGCCTGAACTGCCAACATGCCCATAATGTATAGCTTCTAAACTGCATAACTGCCAGTACCGGGACAATGAAAAGAGCACCAGGAAGAGGTGAATCAAGTAACCACAGTGTTGTGAGCAGTAGAGAACACCAGCACGCACCACTTCCTGCTCACCGAATACATCATTTAAAAGGTAGGCGTCGCTGGCCACAGATAGCGACACTATGCGACTGTTGACAAGTATGCAGATTGCGATGAGCGCTGCCGACTTTCACCATCTACACTTTTGGAAAGAACTCTGCGCGTACATGACAGAACATGAAAATGGACGCACATCGCTGCCTGAACTGTCAGCTTGCCCAGAGTGTATAGCTTCTAAACTGCGGACCTGCTATTACCGGGACAATGAAAAGAGCATGAACAAGAGGTGAATCAAGTAACCGCAGTGTTGTGAGCAGTAGAGAACACCAGCACGCGCCACTTCCTGCTCACCGAATACATCCTTTAAAAGGTAGGCGTCGCGGGCCACAGATGGCGACACTATATGACGGTTGACAAGTATGCAGATTGCGATGAGCGCTGCAGACTTTCACCATCTACACTTTTGGAAACAACTCTGAGCATACATGACAGAACATGAAAATGGACGCACATCGCTGCCTGAACTGTCAGCTTGCCCAAAATGTATAGCTTCTAAACTACGGACCTGCGAGTACCGGGACAATGAAAAGAGCATGAGCAAGAGGTGAATCAAGTAACCGCAGTGTTGTAAGCAGTAGAGAACACCAGCACGCGTCACTTTTTGCTCACCGAATACATCCTTAAAAAGGTAGGCGTCGCTGGCCAGATGGCGACAGTATGTGACTGTTGACAAGTATGAAGATTGCGAAGAGTGCTGCCGACTTTCACCATCTACACTTTTGGAAACAGTTCTGCGCGTACATGACAGAACTTGAGAACGGACGCACATCGCTGCCTGAACTGCCAACTTATCCAGAATGCATAGCTTCTAAACTGCGGAACTGCGAGTACAGGGACAATGAAAAGAGCATGAGCAAGAGGTGAATCAAGTAACCGCAGTGTTGTGAGCAGTAGAGAACACCAGCACGCGCCACTTCCTGCTCACCGAACACATCCTTTAAAAGGCAGGCGTCGCTGGCCACAGATGGCGACACTATGTGACGGTTGACAAGTATGCAGATTGCGATGAGCGCTGCCGAATTTCACCATCTACACTTTTTGGAAACAACTTTGCGTGTACATGGCAGAACTTGAGAACGGACGCACATCGCTGCCTGAACTGCCAACTTGCCCAGAATGTATAGCTTCTAAACTGCATACCTGCGAGTACCGGGACAATGAAAAGAGCACCAGCAAGAGGTGAATCAAGTAACCACAGTGTTGTGAGCAGTAGAGAACACCAGCACGCGCCACTTCCTGCTCACCGAAAACATCATTTAAAAGGTAGGCGTCGCTAGCCACAGATGGCGACACTATGCGACGGTTGACAAGTATGCAGATTGCGATGAGCGCTGCAGACTTTCACCATATACACTTTTTCGAAACAACTTTGCGTGTACATGGCAGAACACG
Source organism: Amblyomma mixtum (assembly GCF_055824585.1). Lineage (NCBI taxonomy): Eukaryota > Metazoa > Arthropoda > Arachnida > Ixodida > Ixodidae > Amblyomma > Amblyomma mixtum. The sequence goes on from NC_143021.1 coordinate 42,319,857, forward strand.
AAAATGGACGCACATCGCTGCCTGAACTGCCAACGTGCCCATAATGTATAGCTTCTAAACTGCATAACTGCCAGTACCGGGACAATGAAAAGAGCACCAGCAAGAGGTGAATCAAGTAACCACAGTGTTGTGAGCAGTAGAGAACACCAGCACGCACCACTTCCTGCTCACCGAATACATCATTTAAAAGGTAGGCGTCGCTGGCCACAGATGGCGACACTATGCGACGGTTGACAAGTATGCAGATTGCGATGAGCGCTGCCGACTTTCACCATCTACACTTTTGGAAACAACTCTGAGCGTACATGACAGAACATGAAAATGGACGCACATCGCTGCCTGAACTGTCAGCTTGCCCAGAATGTATAGCTTCTAAACTGCGGACCTCCGAGTACCGGGACAATGAAAAGAGGATGAGTAAGAGGTGAATCAAGTAACCGCAGTGTTGTGAGCAGTAGAGAACACCAGCACGCGTCACTTCTTGCTCACCGAATACATCCTTAAAAAGGTAGGCGTCGCTGGCCATGTGGCGACAGTATGTGACTGTTGACAAGTATGAAGATTGCGATGAGCGCTGCCGTCTTTCACCATCTACACTTGTGGAAACAACATTGCGCGTACATGACAGAACATGACGATGGACGCACATCACTGCCTTAACTGCGAACTTGCCCAGAATGTATAGCTTCTAAGCTGTATACCTGTGAGTACCGGCACAATTAAAAAAGCACAAGCAAGACGTGAATCAAGCAACCGCAGTGTTCTGAGCAGTAGAGAACACCATCACACGCCACTTCCTGCTCACCGAATACAGCTTTTATAAGGTAGGCGTCACTGGCCACAGATGGCGACACTATGCGACGGTTGACAAGCATGCAGATTGGTATGAGCGCTGCCGACTTTCACCATCTACACTTTTGGAAACAACTCTGAGCGTACATGACAGAACATGAAAATGGACGCACATCGCTGCCTGAACTGTCAGCTTGCCCAGAATGTATAGCTTCTAAACTACGGACCTGCGAGTACCGGGACAATGAAAAGAGCATGAGCAAGAGTGTGAATCAAGTAACCGCAGTGTTGTGAGCAGTAGAGAACACCAGCACGCGCCACTTCCTGCTCACCGAATACATCCTTTAAAGGTAGGCGTCGCTGGCCAGATGGCGACAGTATGTGACTGTTGACAAGTATGAAGATTGCGATGAGTGCTGCCGACTTTCACCATCTACACTTTTGGAAGCAATTCTGCGCGTACATGACAGAACTTGAGAACGGACGCACATCGCTGCCTGAACTGCCAACTTGCCCAGAATGGATAGCTTCTAAACTGCGGACCTGCGAGTACAGGGACAATGAAAAGAGCATGAGCAAGAGGTGAATCAAGTAACCGCAGTGTTGTGAGCAGTAGAGAACACCAGCACGCGCCACTTCCTGCTCACCGAATACATCCTTTAAAGGTAGGCGTCGCTGGCCAGATGGCGACAGTATGTGACTGTTGACAAGTATGAAGATTGCGATGAGTGCTGCCGACTTTCACCATCTACACTTTTGGAAGCAATTCTGCGCGTACATGACAGAACTTGAGAACGGACGCACATCGCTGCCTGAACTGCCAACTTGCCCAGAATGCATAGCTTCTAAACTGCGGACCTGCGAGTACAGGGACAATGAAAAGAGCATGAGCAAGAGGTGAATCAAGTAACCGCAGTGTTGTGAGCAGTAGAGAACACCAGCACGCGTCACTTCTTGCTCACCGAATACATCCTTAAAAAGGTAGGCGTCGCTGGCCAGATGGCGACAGTATGTGACTGTTGACAAATATGAAGATTGCGATGAGCGCTGCCGTCTTTCACCATCTACACTTGTGGAAACAACATTGCGCGTACATGACAGAACATGACGATGGACGCACATCACTGCCTTAACTGCGAACTTGCCCAGAATGTATAGCTTCTAAGCTGTATACCTGTGAGTACCGGCACAATGAAAAAAGCACAAGCAAGACGTGAATCAAGCAACCGCAGTGTTCTGAGCAGTAGAGAACACCATCACACGCCACTTCCTGCTCACCGAATACAGCTTTTATAAGGTAGGCGTCACTGGCCACAGATGGCGACACTATGCGACGGTTGACAAGCATGCAGACTGGTATGAGCGCTGCCGACTTTCACCATCTACACTTTTGGAAACAATTCTGCGCGTACATGACAGAATTTGAGAACGGACGCACATCGCTGCCTGAACTGCCAACTTGCCCAGAATGCATAGCTTCTAAACTGCGGACCTGCGAGTACCGGGACAATGAAAAGAGCATGAGCAAGAGTGTGAATCAAGTAACCGCAGTGTTGTGAGCAGTAGAGAACACCAGCACGCGCCACTTCCTGCTCACCGAATACAGCTTTTATAAGGTAGGCGTCGCTGGCCACAGATGGCGACACTATGCGACGGCTGACAAGTATGAAGATTGAGATGAGTGCTGCCGACTTTCACCATCTACACTTTTGGAAACAACTTTGCCTGTACATGGCAGAACATGAAAATGGACGCACATCGCTGCCTGAACTGCCAACTTCCCCTGAATGTATAGCTTCTAAAATGCATACCTGCGAGTACCGGGACAATGAAAAGAGCATGAGCAAGAGTGTGAATCAAGTAACCGCAGTGTTGTGAGCAGTAGAGAACACCAGCACGCATCACTTCCTGCTCACCGAATACATCATTTAAAAGGTAGGTGTCGCTGGCCACAGATGGCGACACTATGCGACGGTTGACAATTATGCAGATTGCGATGAGCGCTGCCGACTTTCACCATCTACACTTTTGGAAACAACTCTGAGCGTACATGACAGAACATGAAAATGGACGCACATCGCTGCCTCAACTGTCAGCTTGCCCAGAATGTATAGCTTCTAAACTACGGACCTGCGAGTACCGGGACAATGAAAAGAGCATGAGCAAGAGTGTGAATCAAGTAACCGCAGTGTTGTGAGCAGTAGAGAACACCAGCACGCGCCACTTCCAGGTCACCGAATACATCCTTTAAAAGGTAGGCGTCGCTGGCCACAGATGGCGACACTATGTGACGGTTGACAAGTATGCAGATTGCGATGAGCGCTGCCGACTTTCACCATATACACTTTTTGGAAACAACTTTGCGTGTACATGGCAGAACATGAAAACGGACGCACATCCCTGCCTGAACTGCCAACATGCCCATAATGTATAGCTTCTAAACTGCATAACTGCCAGTACCGGGACAATGAAAAGAGCACCAGCAAGAGGTGAATCATGTAACCACAGTGTTGTGAGCAGTAGAGAACACCAGCACGCATCACTTCCTGCTCACCGAATACATCATTTAAAAGGTAGGTGTCGCTGGCCACAGATGGCGACACTATGCGACGGTTGACAAGTATGCAGATTGCGATGAGCGCTGCGGACTTTCACTATCTACACTTTTGGAAACAACTCTGAGCGTACATGACAGAACATGAAAATGGACGCACATCGCTGCCTGAACTGTCAGCTTGCCCAGAATGTATAGCTTCTAAACTACGGACCTGCGAGTACCGGGACAATGAAAAGAGCATGAGCAAGAGGTGAATCAAGTAACCGCAGTGTTGTGAGCAGTAGAGAAAACCAGCACGCGTCACTTCTTGCTCACCGAATACAGCTTAAATAAGGTAGGCGTCGCTGGACACAGATGGCGACACTATGCGACGGTTGACTAGTATGCAGATTGCGATGAGCGCTGCCGACTTTCACCATCTACACTTTTGGAAACAACTCTCCGCGTACATGACAGAACATGAAAATGGACGCACATCGCTGCCTGAACTGTCAGCTTGCCCAAAATGTATAGCTTCTAAACTGCGGACCTGCGAGTACCGGGACAATGAAAAGAGCATGATCAAGAGGTGAATCAAGTAACCGCAGTGTTGTGAGCAGTAGAGAACACCAGCACGTGCCACTTCCTGCTCACCGAATACATCCTTTAAAAGGTAGGCGTCGCTGGCCACAGATGGCGACACTATGCGACGGTTGACTAGTATGCAGATTGCGATGAGCGCTGCCGACTTTCACCATCTACACTTTTGGAAACAACTCTGCGCGTACATGACAGAACATGAAAATGGACGCACATCGCTGCCTGAACTGTCAGCTTGCCCAGAGTGTATAGCTTCTAAACTGCGGACCTGCTATTACCGGGACAATGAAAAGAGCATGAACAAGAGGTGAATCAAGTAACCGCAGTGTTGTGAGCAGTAGAGAACACCAGCACGCGCCACTTCCTGCTCACCGAATACATCCTTTAAAAGGTAGGCGTCGCTGGCCACAGATGGCGACACTATATGACGGTTGACAAGTATGCAGATTGCGATGAGCGCTGCAGACTTTCACCATCTACACTTTTTGGAAACAACTTTGCGTGTACATGGCAGATCATGAAAATGGACGCGCATTTTTTGCCTGTGTGTATGTCTGCGCGGTTCCGCTGCCTGTCGGGCTCTGCCGCTGAAGCCCTATGAGGCTTTGGCAGGCCGGATTTCTGTACATTTTTTTAAATATTTGGCGCAATAAAGAATTATTATTATTATTATCGCTGCCAGAACTGCCAACTTGCCCATAATGTATAGCTTCTAAACTGCATAACTGCCATTACCGGGACAATGAAAAGAGCATGAGCAAGAGTGTGAATCAAGTAACCGCAGTGTTGAGAGCAGTAGAGAACACCAGCACGCACCACTTCCTGCTCACCGAATACATCATTTAAAAGGTAGGCGTCGCTGGCCACAGATGGCGTCACTATGCGACGGTTGACAAGTATGCAGATTGCGATGAGCGCTGCCGACTTTCACCATCTACACTTTTGGAAACAACTCTGAGCGTACATGACAGAACATGAAAATGGACGCACATCGCTGCCTGAACTGTCAGCTTGCCCAGAATGTATAGCTTCTAAACTACGGACCTGCGAGTACCGGGACAATGAAAAGAGCATGAGCAAGAGTGTGAATCAAGTAACCGCAGTGTTGTGAGCAGTAGAGAACACCAGCACGCGCCACTTCCTGCTCACCGAATACATCCTTTAAAGGAAGGCGTCCCTGGCCACAGATGGCGACACTATGCGACGGTTGACAAGTATGAAGATTGCGATGAGTGCTGCCGACTTTCACCATCTACACTTTTGGAAACAATTCTGCGCGTACATGACAGAACTCGAGGACGGACGCACATCGCTGCCTGAACTGCCAACTTGCCCAGAATGCATAGCTTCTAAATTGCGGACCTGCGAGTACAGGGACAATGAAAAGAGCATGAGCAAGAGGTGAATCAAGTAACCGCAGTGTTGTGAGCAGTAGAGAACACCAGCACGCGCCACTTCCTGCTCACCGAATACATCCTTTAAAAGGCAGGCGTCGCTGGCCACAGATGGCGACACTATGTGACGGTTGACAAGTATGCAGATTGCGATGAGCGCTGCCGACTTTCACCATCTACACTTTTGGAAACAATTCTGCGCGTACATGACAGAACTTGAGAACGGACGCACATCGCTGCCTGAACTGCCAACTTGCCCAGAATGCATAGCTTCTAAAGTGCGGACCTGCGAGTACAGGGACAATGAAAAGAGCATGAGCAAGAGGTGAATCAAGTAACCGCAGTGTTGTGAGCAGTAGAGAACACCATCACACGCCACTTCCTGCTCACCGAATACAGCTTTTATAAGGTAGGCGTCGCTGGCCACAGATGGCGACACTATGCGACGATTGACAAGTATGAAGATTGGGATGAGTGCTGCCGACTTTCACCATCTACACTTTTGGAAACAACTTTGCCTGTACATGGCAGAACATGAAAATGGACGCACATCGCTGCCTGAACTGCCAACTTCCCCTGAATGTATAGCTTCTAAAATGCATACCTGCGAGTACCGGGACAATGAAAAGAGCATGAACAAGAGTGTGAATCAAGTAACAGCAGTGTTGTGAGCAGTAGAGAACACCAGCACGCGCCACTTCCTGCTCACCGAATACAGCTTTTATAAGGTAGGCGTCGCTGGCCACAGATGGCGACACTATGCGACGGCTGACAAGTATGAAGATTGGGATGAGTGCTGCCGACTTTCACCATCTACACTTTTGGAAACAACTTTGCCTGTACATGGCAGAACATGAAAATGGACGCACATCGCTGCCTGAACTGCCAACTTCCCCTGAATGTATAGCTTCTAAAATGCATACCTGCGAGTACCGGGACAATGAAAAGAGCATGAGCAAGAGTGTGAATCAAGTAACCGCAGTGTTGTGAGCAGTAGAGAACACCAGCACGCGCCACTTCCTGCTCACCGAATACATCCTTTAAAGGTAGGCGTCGCTGGCCAGATGGCGACAGTATGTGACTGTTGACAAGTATGAAGATTGCGATGAGTGCTGCCGACTTTCACCATCTACACTTTTGGAAGCAATTCTGCGCGTACATGACAGAACTTGAGAACGGACGCACATCGCTGCCTGAACTGCCAACTTGCCCAGAATGGATAGCTTCTAAACTGCGGACCTGCGAGTACAGGGACAATGAAAAGAGCATGAGCAAGAGGTGAATCAAGTAACCGCAGTGTTGTGAGCAGTAGAGAACACCAGCACGCGCCACTTCCTGCTCACCGAATACATCCTTTAAAGGTAGGCGTCGCTGGCCAGATGGCGACAGTATGTGACTGTTGACAAGTATGAAGATTGCGATGAGTGCTGCCGACTTTCACCATCTACACTTTTGGAAGCAATTCTGCGCGTACATGACAGAACTTGAGAACGGACGCACATCGCTGCCTGAACTGCCAACTTGCCCAGAATGCATAGCTTCTAAACTGCGGACCTGCGAGTACAGGGACAATGAAAAGAGCATGAGCAAGAGGTGAATCAAGTAACCGCAGTGTTGTGAGCAGTAGAGAACACCAGCACGCGTCACTTCTTGCTCACCGAATACATCCTTAAAAAGGTAGGCGTCGCTGGCCAGATGGCGACAGTATGTGACTGTTGACAAATATGAAGATTGCGATGAGCGCTGCCGTCTTTCACCATCTACACTTGTGGAAACAACATTGCGCGTACATGACAGAACATGACGATGGACGCACATCACTGCCTTAACTGCGAACTTGCCCAGAATGTATAGCTTCTAAGCTGTATACCTGTGAGTACCGGCACAATGAAAAAAGCACAAGCAAGACGTGAATCAAGCAACCGCAGTGTTCTGAGCAGTAGAGAACACCATCACACGCCACTTCCTGCTCACCGAATACAGCTTTTATAAGGTAGGCGTCACTGGCCACAGATGGCGACACTATGCGACGGTTGACAAGCATGCAGACTGGTATGAGCGCTGCCGACTTTCACCATCTACACTTTTGGAAACAATTCTGCGCGTACATGACAGAATTTGAGAACGGACGCACATCGCTGCCTGAACTGCCAACTTGCCCAGAATGCATAGCTTCTAAACTGCGGACCTGCGAGTACCGGGACAATGAAAAGAGCATGAGCAAGAGTGTGAATCAAGTAACCGCAGTGTTGTGAGCAGTAGAGAACACCAGCACGCGCCACTTCCTGCTCACCGAATACAGCTTTTATAAGGTAGGCGTCGCTGGCCACAGATGGCGACACTATGCGACGGCTGACAAGTATGAAGATTGAGATGAGTGCTGCCGACTTTCACCATCTACACTTTTGGAAACAACTTTGCCTGTACATGGCAGAACATGAAAATGGACGCACATCGCTGCCTGAACTGCCAACTTCCCCTGAATGTATAGCTTCTAAAATGCATACCTGCGAGTACCGGGACAATGAAAAGAGCATGAGCAAGAGTGTGAATCAAGTAACCGCAGTGTTGTGAGCAGTAGAGAACACCAGCACGCATCACTTCCTGCTCACCGAATACATCATTTAAAAGGTAGGTGTCGCTGGCCACAGATGGCGACACTATGCGACGGTTGACAATTATGCAGATTGCGATGAGCGCTGCCGACTTTCACCATCTACACTTTTGGAAACAACTCTGAGCGTACATGACAGAACATGAAAATGGACGCACATCGCTGCCTCAACTGTCAGCTTGCCCAGAATGTATAGCTTCTAAACTACGGACCTGCGAGTACCGGGACAATGAAAAGAGCATGAGCAAGAGTGTGAATCAAGTAACCGCAGTGTTGTGAGCAGTAGAGAACACCAGCACGCGCCACTTCCAGGTCACCGAATACATCCTTTAAAAGGTAGGCGTCGCTGGCCACAGATGGCGACACTATGTGACGGTTGACAAGTATGCAGATTGCGATGAGCGCTGCCGACTTTCACCATATACACTTTTTGGAAACAACTTTGCGTGTACATGGCAGAACATGAAAATGGACGCACATCCCTGCCTGAACTGCCAACATGCCCATAATGTATAGCTTCTAAACTGCATAACTGCCAGTACCGGGACAATGAAAAGAGCACCAGCAAGAGGTGAATCATGTAACCACAGTGTTGTGAGCAGTAGAGAACACCAGCACGCATCACTTCCTGCTCACCGAATACATCATTTAAAAGGTAGGTGTCGCTGGCCACAGATGGCGACACTATGCGACGGTTGACAAGTATGCAGATTGCGATGAGCGCTGCCGACTTTCACTATCTACACTTTTGGAAACAACTCTGAGCGTACATGACAGAACATGAAAATGGACGCACATCGCTGCCTGAACTGTCAGCTTGCCCAGAATGTATAGCTTCTAAACTACGGACCTGCGAGTACCGGGACAATGAAAAGAGCATGAGCAAGAGGTGAATCAAGTAACCGCAGTGTTGTGAGCAGTAGAGAAAACCAGCACGCGTCACTTCTTGCTCACCGAATACAGCTTAAATAAGGTAGGCGTCGCTGGACACAGATGGCGACACTATGCGACGGTTGACTAGTATGCAGATTGCGATGAGCGCTGCCGACTTTCACCATCTACACTTTTGGAAACAACTCTCCGCGTACATGACAGAACATGAAAATGGACGCACATCGCTGCCTGAACTGTCAGCTTGCCCAAAATGTATAGCTTCTAAACTGCGGACCTGCGAGTACCGGGACAATGAAAAGAGCATGATCAAGAGGTGAATCAAGTAACCGCAGTGTTGTGAGCAGTAGAGAACACCAGCACGTGCCACTTCCTGCTCACCGAATACATCCTTTAAAAGGTAGGCGTCGCTGGCCACAGATGGCGACACTATGCGACGGTTGACTAGTATGCAGATTGCGATGAGCGCTGCCGACTTTCACCATCTACACTTTTGGAAACAACTCTGCGCGTACATGACAGAACATGAAAATGGACGCACATCGCTGCCTGAACTGTCAGCTTGCCCAGAGTGTATAGCTTCTAAACTGCGGACCTGCTATTACCGGGACAATGAAAAGAGCATGAACAAGAGGTGAATCAAGTAACCGCAGTGTTGTGAGCAGTAGAGAACACCAGCACGCGCCACTTCCTGCTCACCGAATACATCCTTTAAAAGGTAGGCGTCGCTGGCCACAGATGGCGACACTATATGACGGTTGACAAGTATGCAGATTGCGATGAGCGCTGCAGACTTTCACCATCTACACTTTTTGGAAACAACTTTGCGTGTACATGGCAGATCATGAAAATGGACGCGCATTTTTTGCCTGTGTGTATGTCTGCGCGGTTCCGCTGCCTGTCGGGCTCTGCCGCTGAAGCCCTATGAGGCTTTGGCAGGCCGGATTTCTGTACATTTTTTTAAATATTTGGCGCAATAAAGAATTATTATTATTATTATCGCTGCCAGAACTGCCAACTTGCCCATAATGTATAGCTTCTAAACTGCATAACTGCCATTACCGGGACAATGAAAAGAGCATGAGCAAGAGTGTGAATCAAGTAACCGCAGTGTTGAGAGCAGTAGAGAACACCAGCACGCACCACTTCCTGCTCACCGAATACATCATTTAAAAGGTAGGCGTCGCTGGCCACAGATGGCGTCACTATGCGACGGTTGACAAGTATGCAGATTGCGATGAGCGCTGCCGACTTTCACCATCTACACTTTTGGAAACAACTCTGAGCGTACATGACAGAACATGAAAATGGACGCACATCGCTGCCTGAACTGTCAGCTTGCCCAGAATGTATAGCTTCTAAACTACGGACCTGCGAGTACCGGGACAATGAAAAGAGCATGAGCAAGAGTGTGAATCAAGTAACCGCAGTGTTGTGAGCAGTAGAGAACACCAGCACGCGCCACTTCCTGCTCACCGAATACATCCTTTAAAGGAAGGCGTCCCTGGCCACAGATGGCGACACTATGCGACGGTTGACAAGTATGAAGATTGCGATGAGTGCTGCCGACTTTCACCATCTACACTTTTGGAAACAATTCTGCGCGTACATGACAGAACTCGAGGACGGACGCACATCGCTGCCTGAACTGCCAACTTGCCCAGAATGCATAGCTTCTAAATTGCGGACCTGCGAGTACAGGGACAATGAAAAGAGCATGAGCAAGAGGTGAATCAAGTAACCGCAGTGTTGTGAGCAGTAGAGAACACCAGCACGCGCCACTTCCTGCTCACCGAATACATCCTTTAAAAGGCAGGCGTCGCTGGCCACAGATGGCGACACTATGTGACGGTTGACAAGTATGCAGATTGCGATGAGCGCTGCCGACTTTCACCATCTACACTTTTGGAAACAATTCTGCGCGTACATGACAGAACTTGAGAACGGACGCACATCGCTGCCTGAACTGCCAACTTGCCCAGAATGCATAGCTTCTAAAGTGCGGACCTGCGAGTACAGGGACAATGAAAAGAGCATGAGCAAGAGGTGAATCAAGTAACCGCAGTGTTGTGAGCAGTAGAGAACACCATCACACGCCACTTCCTGCTCACCGAATACAGCTTTTATAAGGTAGGCGTCGCTGGCCACAGATGGCGACACTATGCGACGATTGACAAGTATGAAGATTGGGATGAGTGCTGCCGACTTTCACCATCTACACTTTTGGAAACAACTTTGCCTGTACATGGCAGAACATGAAAATGGACGCACATCGCTGCCTGAACTGCCAACTTCCCCTGAATGTATAGCTTCTAAAATGCATACCTGCGAGTACCGGGACAATGAAAAGAGCATGAACAAGAGTGTGAATCAAGTAACCGCAGTGTTGTGAGCAGTAGAGAACACCAGCACGCGCCACTTCCTGCTCACCGAATACAGCTTTTATAAGGTAGGCGTCGCTGGCCACAGATGGCGACACTATGCGACGGCTGACAAGTATGAAGATTGGGATGAGTGCTGCCGACTTTCACCATCTACACTTTTGGAAACAACTTTGCCTGTACATGGCAGAACATGAAAATGGACGCACATCGCTGCCTGAACTGCCAACTTCCCCTGAATGTATAGCTTCTAAAATGCATACCTGCGAGTACCGGGACAATGAAAAGAGCATGAGCAAGAGTGTGAATCAAGTAACCGCAGTGTTGTGAGCAGTAGAGAACACCAGCACGCATCACTTCCTGCTCACCGAATACATCATTTAAAAGGTAGGTGTCGCTGGCCACAGATGGCGACACTATGCGACGGTTGACAATTATGCAGATTGCGATGAGCGCTGCCGACTTTCACCATCTACACTTTTGGAAACAACTCTGAGCGTACATGACAGAACATGAAAATGGACGCACATCGCTGCCTCAACTGTCAGCTTGCCCAGAATGTATAGCTTCTAAACTACGGACCTGCGAGTACCGGGACAATGAAAAGAGCATGAGCAAGAGTGTGAATCAAGTAACCGCAGTGTTGTGAGCAGTAGAGAACACCAGCACGCGCCACTTCCAGGTCACCGAATACATCCTTTAAAAGGTAGGCGTCGCTGGCCACAGATGGCGACACTATGTGACGGTTGACAAGTATGCAGATTGCGATGAGCGCTGCCGACTTTCACCATAAACACTTTTTGGAAACAACTTTGCGTGTACATGGCAGAACATGAAAATGGACGCACATCCCTGCCTGAACTGCCAACATGCCCATAATGTATAGCTTCTAAACTGCATAACTGCCAGTACCGGGACAATGAAAAGAGCACCAGCAAGAGGTGAATCAAGTAACCACAGTGTTGTGAGCAGTAGAGAACACCAGCACGCATCACTTCCTGCTCACCGAATACATCATTTAAAAGGTAGGTGTCGCTGGCCACAGATGGCGACACTATGCGACGGTTGATAAGTATGCAGATTGCGATGAGCGCTGCCGACTTTCACCATCTACACTTTTGGAAACAACTCTGAGCGTACATGACAGAACATGAAAATGGACGCACATCGCTGCCTGAACTGTCAGCTTGCCCAGAATGTATAGCTTCTAAACTACGGACCTGCGAGTACCGGGACAATGAAAAGAGCATGAGCAAGAGGTGAATCAAGTAACCGCAGTGTTGTGAGCAGTAGAGAAAACCAGCACGCGTCACTTCTTGCTCACCGAATACAGCTTTAATAAGGTAGGCGTCGCTGGACACAGATGGCGACACTATGCGACGGTTGACTAGTATGCAGATTGCGATGAGCGCTGCCGACTTTCACCATCTACATTTTTGGAAACAACTTTCCGCGTACATGACAGAACATGAAAATGGACGCACATCGCTGCCTGAACTGTCAGCTTGCCCAAAATGTATAGCTTCTAAACTGCGGACCTGCGAGTACCGGGACAATGAAAAGAGCATGATCAAGAGGTGAATCATGTAACCGCAGTGTTGTGAGCAGTAGAGAACACCAGCACGTGCCACTTCCTGCTCACCGAATACATCCTTTAAAAGGTAGGCGTCGCTGGCCACAGGTGGCGACACTATGCGACGGTTGACTAGTATGCAGATTGCGATGAGCGCTGCCGACTTTCACCATCTACACTTTTGGAAACAACTCTGCGCGTACATGACAGAACATGAAAATGGACGCACATCGCTGCCTGAACTGTCAGCTTGCCCAGAGTGTATAGCTTCTAAACTGCGGACCTGCTATTACCGGGACAATGAAAAGAGCATGAACAAGAGGTGAATCAAGTAACCGCAGTGTTGTGAGCAGTAGAGAACACCAGCACGCGCCACTTCCTGCTCACCGAATACATCCTTTAAAAGGTAGGCGTCGCGGGCCACAGATGGCGACACTATATGACGGTTGACAAGTATGCAGATTGCGATGAGCGCTGCAGACTTTCACCATCTACACTTTTTGGAAACAACTTTGCGTGTACATGGCAGATCATGAAAATGGACGCACATTTTTTGCCTGTGTGTATGTCTGCGCGGTTCCGCTGCCTGTCGGGCTCTGCCGCTGAAGCCCTATGAGGCTTTGGCAGGCCGGATTTCTGTACATTTTTTTAAATATTTGGCGCAATAAAGAATTATTATTATTATTATCGCTGCCAGAACTGCCAACTTGCCCATAATGTATAGCTTCTAAACTGCATAACTGCCATTACCGGGACAATGAAAAGAGCATGAGCAAGAGTGTGAATCAAGTAACCGCAGTGTTGAGAGCAGTAGAGAACACCAGCACGCACCACTTCCTGCTCACCGAATACATCATTTAAAAGGTAGGCGTCGCTGGCCACAGATGGCGTCACTATGCGACGGTTGACAAGTATGCAGATTGCGATGAGCGCTGCCGACTTTCACCATCTACACTTTTGGAAACAACTCTGAGCGTACATGACAGAACATGAAAATGGACGCACATCGCTGCCTGAACTGTCAGCTTGCCCAGAATGTATAGCTTCTAAACTACGGACCTGCGAGTACCGGGACAATGAAAAGAGCATGAGCAAGAGTGTGAATCAAGTAACCGCAGTGTTGTGAGGAGTAGAGAACACCAGCACGCGCCACTTCCTGCTCACCGAATACATCCTTTAAAGGAAGGCGTCCCTGGCCACAGATGGCGACACTATGCGACGGTTGACAAGTATGAAGATTGCGATGAGTGCTGCCGACTTTCACCATCTACACTTTTGGAAACAATTCTGCGCGTACATGACAGAACTCGAGGACGGACGCACATCGCTGCCTGAACTGCCAACTTGCCCAGAATGCATAGCTTCTAAATTGCGGACCTGCGAGTACAGGGACAATGAAAAGAGCATGAGCAAGAGGTGAATCAAGTAACCGCAGTGTTGTGAGCAGTAGAGAACACCAGCACGCGCCACTTCCTGCTCACCGAATACATCCTTTAAAAGGCAGGCGTCGCTGGCCACAGATGGCGACACTATGTGACGGTTGACAAGTATGCAGATTGCGATGAGCGCTGCCGACTTTCACCATCTACACTTTTTGGAAACAACTTTGCGTGTACATGACAGAACTTGAGAACGGACGCACATCGCTGCCTGAACTGCCAACTTGCCCAGAATGTATAGCTTCTAAACTGCATACCTGCGAGTACCGGGACAATTGAAAAGAGCACCAGCAAGAGGTGAATCAAGTAACCACAGTGTTGTGAGCAGTAGAGAACACCAGCACGCGCCACTTCCTGCTCACCGAATACATCCTTTTAAAGGTAGGCGTCGCCGGCCACAGATGGCGACACTATGTGACGGTTGACAAGTATGCAGATTGCGATGAGTGCTGCCGACTTTCACCATCTACACTTTTGGAAAGAACTCTGAGCGTACATGACAGAACATGAAAATGGACGCACATCGCTGCCTGAACTGTCAGCTTGCCCAGAATGTATAGCTTCTAAACTACGGACCTGCGAGTACCGGGACAATGAAAAGAGCATGAGCAAGAGTGTGAATCAAGTAACCGCAGTGTTGTGACCAGTAAGCACCAGCACGCGCCACTTCCTGCTCACCGAATACATCCTTTAAAAGGTAGACGTCGCTGGCCACAGATGGCGACACTATGCGACGGTTGGCAAGTATGAACATTGCGATGAGTGCTGCCGACTTTCACCATCTACACTTTTGGAAACAACTTTGCCTGTACATGGCAGAACATGAAAATGGACGCACATCGCTGCCTGAACTGCCAACTTCCCCAGAATGTATAGCTTCTAAAATGCATACCTGCGAGTACCGGGACAATGAAAAGAGCATGAGCAAGAGTGTGAATCAAGTAACCGCAGTGTTGTGACCAGTAAGCACCAGCACGCGCCACTTCCTGCTCACCGAATACATCCTTTAAAAGGTAGGCGTCGCTGGCCACAGATGGCGACACTATGCGACGGTTGGCAAGTATGAACATTGCGATGAGTGCTGCCGACTTTCACCATCTACACTTTTGGAAACAACTTTGCCTGTACATGGCAGAACATGAAAATGGACGCACATCGCTGCCTGAACTGCCAACTTCCCCAGAATGTATAGCTTCTAAAATGCATACCTGCGAGTACCGGGACAATGAAAAGAGCATGAGCAAGAGTGTGAATCAAGTAACCGCAGTGTTGTGAGCAGTAGAGAACACCAGCACGCGCCACTTCCTGCTCACCGAATACAGCTTTTATAAGGTAGGCGTCGTAGGACACAGATGGCGACACTATGCAACGGTTGACTAGTATGCAGATTGCGATGAGCGCTGCCGACTTTCACCATCTACACTTTCGGAAACAACTCTGCGCGTACATGACAGAACATGAAAATGGACGCACATCGCTGCCTGAACTGTCAGCTTGCCCAGAATGTATAGCTTCTAAACTGCGGACCTGCGAGTACCGGGACAATGAAAAGAGCATGAGCAAGAGGTGAATCAAGTAACCGCAGTGTTGTGAGCAGTAGAGAACACCAGCACGCGCAACTTCCAGCTCACCGAATACATCCTTTAAAAGGTAGGCGTCGCTGGCCACAGATGGCGACACTATGTGACGGTTGACAAGTATGCAGATTGCGATGAGCGCTGCCGACTTTCACCATCTACACTTTTTGGAAACAACTTTTGCGTGTACATGGCAGAACGTGAAAATGGACGCACATCGCTGCCTGAACTGCCAACATGCCCATAATGTATAGCTTCTAAACTGCATAACTGCCAGTACCGGGACAATGAAAAGAGCACCAGGAAGAGGTGAATCAAGTAACCACAGTGTTGTGAGCAGTAGAGAACACCAGCACGCACCACTTCCTGCTCACCGAATACATCATTTAAAAGGTAGGCGTCGCTGGCCACAGATAGCGACACTATGCGACTGTTGACAAGTATGCAGATTGCGATGAGCGCTGCCGACTTTCACCATCTACACTTTTGGAAAGAACTCTGCGCGTACATGACAGAACATGAAAATGGACGCACATCGCTGCCTGAACTGTCAGCTTGCCCAGAGTGTATAGCTTCTAAACTGCGGACCTGCTATTACCGGGACAATGAAAAGAGCATGAACAAGAGGTGAATCAAGTAACCGCAGTGTTGTGAGCAGTAGAGAACACCAGCACGCGCCACTTCCTGCTCACCGAATACATCCTTTAAAAGGTAGGCGTCGCGGGCCACAGATGGCGACACTATATGACGGTTGACAAGTATGCAGATTGCGATGAGCGCTGCAGACTTTCACCATCTACACTTTTTGGAAACAACTTTGCGTGTACATGGCAGATCATGAAAATGGACGCACATTTTTTGCCTGTGTGTATGTCTGCGCGGTTCCGCTGCCTGTCGGGCTCTGCCGCTGAAGCCCTATGAGGCTTTGGCAGGCCGGATTTCTGTACATTTTTTTAAATATTTGGCGCAATAAAGAATTATTATTATTATTATCGCTGCCAGAACTGCCAACTTGCCCATAATGTATAGCTTCTAAACTGCATAACTGCCATTACCGGGACAATGAAAAGAGCATGAGCAAGAGTGTGAATCAAGTAACCGCAGTGTTGAGAGCAGTAGAGAACACCAGCACGCACCACTTCCTGCTCACCGAATACATCATTTAAAAGGTAGGCGTCGCTGGCCACAGATGGCGTCACTATGCGACGGTTGACAAGTATGCAGATTGCGATGAGCGCTGCCGACTTTCACCATCTACACTTTTGGAAACAACTCTGAGCGTACATGACAGAACATGAAGATGGACGCACATCGCTGCCTGAACTGTCAGCTTGCCCAGAATGTATAGCTTCTAAACTACGGACCTGCGAGTACCGGGACAATGAAAAGAGCATGAGCAAGAGTGTGAATCAAGTAACCGCAGTGTTGTGAGGAGTAGAGAACACCAGCACGCGCCACTTCCTGCTCACCGAATACATCCTTTAAAGGAAGGCGTCCCTGGCCACAGATGGCGACACTATGCGACGGTTGACAAGTATGAAGATTGCGATGAGTGCTGCCGACTTTCACCATCTACACTTTTGGAAACAATTCTGCGCGTACATGACAGAACTCGAGGACGGACGCACATCGCTGCCTGAACTGCCAACTTGCCCAGAATGCATAGCTTCTAAATTGCGGACCTGCGAGTACAGGGACAATGAAAAGAGCATGAGCAAGAGGTGAATCAAGTAACCGCAGTGTTGTGAGCAGTAGAGAACACCAGCACGCGCCACTTCCTGCTCACCGAATACATCCTTTAAAAGGCAGGCGTCGCTGGCCACAGATGGCGACACTATGTGACGGTTGACAAGTATGCAGATTGCGATGAGCGCTGCCGACTTTCACCATCTACACTTTTTGGAAACAACTTTGCGTGTACATGACAGAACTTGAGAACGGACGCACATCGCTGCCTGAACTGCCAACTTGCCCAGAATGTATAGCTTCTAAACTGCATACCTGCGAGTACCGGGACAATGAAAAGAGCACCAGCAAGAGGTGAATCAAGTAACCGCAGTGTTGTGAGCAGTAGAGAACACCAGCACGCGCCACTTCCTGCTCACCGAATACATCCTTTTAAAGGTAGGCGTCGCCAGCCACAGATGGCGACACTATGTGACGGTTGACAAGTATGCAGATTGCGATGAGCGCTGCCGACTTTCACCATCTAAACTTTTGGAAACAACTTTGCGCGTACGTGACAGAACATGAGAATGGACGCACATAGCTGCCTGAACAGCCAGCTTGCCCAGAATGTATAGCTTCTAAACTGCATACCTGCGAGTACCGGGACAATTGAAAAGAGCACCAGCAAGAGGTGAATCAAGTAACCACAGTGTTGTGAGCAGTAGAGAACACCAGCACGCGCCACTTCCTGCTCACCGAATACATCCTTTTAAAGGTAGGCGTCGCCGGCCACAGATGGCGACACTATGTGACGGTTGACAAGTATGCAGATTGCGATGAGCGCTGCCGACTTTCACCATCTACACTTTTGGAAAGAACTCTGAGCGTACATGACAGAACATGAAAATGGACGCACATCGCTGCCTGAACTGTCAGCTTGCCCAGAATGTATAGCTTCTAAACTACGGACCTGCGAGTACCGGGACAATGAAAAGAGCATGAGCAAGAGTGTGAATCAAGTAACCGCAGTGTTGTGACCAGTAAGCACCAGCACGCGCCACTTCCTGCTCACCGAATACATCCTTTAAAAGGTAGACGTCGCTGGCCACAGATGGCGACACTATGCGACGGTTGGCAAGTATGAACATTGCGATGAGTGCTGCCGACTTTCACCATCTACACTTTTGGAAACAACTTTGCCTGTACATGGCAGAACATGAAAATGGACGCACATCGCTGCCTGAACTGCCAACTTCCCCAGAATGTATAGCTTCTAAAATGCATACCTGCGAGTACCGGGACAATGAAAAGAGCATGAGCAAGAGTGTGAATCAAGTAACCGCAGTGTTGTGACCAGTAAGCACCAGCACGCGCCACTTCCTGCTCACCGAATACATCCTTTAAAAGGTAGGCGTCGCTGGCCACAGATGGCGACACTATGCGACGGTTGGCAAGTATGAACATTGCGATGAGTGCTGCCGACTTTCACCATCTACACTTTTGGAAACAACTTTGCCTGTACATGGCAGAACATGAAAATGGACGCACATCGCTGCCTGAACTGCCAACTTCCCCAGAATGTATAGCTTCTAAAATGCATACCTGCGAGTACCGGGACAATGAAAAGAGCATGAGCAAGAATGTGAATCAAGTAACCGCAGTGTTGTGAGCAGTAGAGAACACCAGCACGCGCCACTTCCTGCTCACCGAATACAGCTTTTATAAGGTAGGCGTCGTAGGACACAGATGGCGACACTATGCAACGGTTGACTAGTATGCAGATTGCGATGAGCGCTGCCGACTTTCACCATCTACACTTTCGGAAACAACTCTGCGCGTACATGACAGAACATGAAAATGGACGCACATCGCTGCCTGAACTGTCAGCTTGCCCAGAATGTATAGCTTCTAAACTGCGGACCTGCGAGTACCGGGACAATGAAAAGAGCATGAGCAAGAGGTGAATCAAGTAACCGCAGTGTTGTGAGCAGTAGAGAACACCAGCACGCGCAACTTCCAGCTCACGGAATACATCCTTTAAAAGGTAGGCGTCGCTGGCCACAGATGGCGACACTATGTGACGGTTGACAAGTATGCAGATTGCGATGAGCGCTGCCGACTTTCACCATCTACACTTTTTGGAAACAACTTTTGCGTGTACATGGCAGAACATGAAAATGGACGCACATCGCTGCCTGAACTGCCAACATGCCCATAATGTATAGCTTCTAAACTGCATAACTGCCAGTACCGGGACAATGAAAAGAGCACCAGGAAGAGGTGAATCAAGTAACCACAGTGTTGTGAGCAGTAGAGAACACCAGCACGCACCACTTCCTGCTCACCGAATACATCATTTAAAAGGTAGGCGTCGCTGGCCACAGATAGCGACACTATGCGACTGTTGACAAGTATGCAGATTGCGATGAGCGCTGCCGACTTTCACCATCTACACTTTTGGAAAGAACTCTGAGCGTACATGGCAGAACATGAAAATGGACGCACATCGCTGCCTGAACTGTCAGCTTGCCCATAATGTATAGCTTCTAAACTGCATAACTGCCAGTACGTGGACAATGAAAAGAGCATGAGCAAGAGTGTGAATCAAGTAACCGCAGTGTTGAGAGCAGTAGAGAACACCAGCACGCGCCACTTCCTGCTCACCGAATACATCCTTTTAAAGGTAGGCGTCGCCGGCCACAGATGGCGACACTATGTGACGGTTGACAAGTATGCAGATTGCGATGAGCGCTGCCGTCTTTCACCATCTACACTTGTGGAAACAACATTGCGCGTACATGACAGAACATGACGATGGACGCACTTCACTGCCTTAACTGCGAACTTGCCCAGAATGTATAGCTTCTAAGCTGTATACCTGTGAGTACCGGGACAATGAAAAAAGCACAAGCAAGACGTGAATCAAGCAACCGCAGTGTTCTGAGCAGTAGAGAACACCATCACACGCCACTTCCTGCTCACCGAATACAGCTTTTATAAGGTAGGCGTCGCTGGCCACAGATGGCGACACTATGCGACGGTTGACAAGCATGCAGATTGCTATGAGCGCTGCCGACGTTCACCATCTACACTTTTGGAAACAACTCTGAGCGTACATGACAGAACATGAAAATGGACGCACATCGCTGCCTGAACTGTCAGCTTGCCCAGAATGTATAGCTTCTAAACTACGGACCTGCGAGTACCGGGACAATGAAAAGAGCATGAGCAAGAGTGTGAATCAAGTAACCGCAGTGTTGTGAGCAGTAGAGAACACCAGCACGCGCCACTTCCTGCTCACCGAATACATCCTTTAAAGGAAGGCGTCCCTAGCCACAGATGGCGACACTATGCGACGGTTGACAAGTATGAAGATTGCGATGAGTGCTGCCGACTTTCACCATCTACACTTTTGGAAACAATTCTGCGCGTACATGACAGAACTTGAGAACGGACGCACATCGCTGCCTGAACTGCCAACTCTCCCAGAATGTATAGCTTCTAAACTGCATACCTGCGAGTACCGGGACAATGAAAAGAGCACCAGCAAGAGGTGAATCAAGTAACCACAGTGTTGTGAGCAGTAGAGAACACCAGCACGCACCACTTCCTGCTCACCGAATACATCATTTAAAAGGTAGGCGTCGCTGGCCACAGATGGCGACACTATGCGACGGTTGACAAGTATGCAGATTGCGATGAGCGCTGCCGACTTTCACCATCTACACTTTTGGAAACAACTCTGAGCGTACATGACAGAACATGAAAATGGACGCACATCGCTGCCTGAACTGTCAGCTTGCCCAGAATGTATAGCTTCTAAACTACGGACCTGCGAGTACCGGGACAATGAAAAGAGCATGAGAAAGAGGTGAATCAAGTAACCGCAGTGTTGTGAGCAGTAGAGAACACCAGCACGCGTCACTTTTTGCTCACCGAATACATCCTTAAAAAGGTAGGCGTCGCTGGCCAGATGGCGACAGTATGTGACTGTTGACAAGTATGAAGATTGCGATGAGCGCTGCCGTCTTTCACCATCTACACTTGTGGAAACAACATTGCGCGTACATGACAGAACATGACGATGGACGCACATCACTGCCTTAACTGCGAACTTGCCCAGAATGTATAGCTTCTAAGCTGTATACCTGTGAGTACCGGGACAATGAAAAAAGCACAAGCAAGACGTGAATCAAGCAACCGCAGTGTTCTGAGCAGTAGAGAACACCATCACACGCCACTTCCTGCTCACCGAATACAGCTTTTATAAGGAAGGCGTCGCTGGCCACAGATGGCGACACTATGCGACGGTTGACAAGCATGCAGATTGCTATGAGCGCTGCCGACTTTCATCATCTACACTTTTGGGAACAACTCTGAGCGTACATGACAGAACATGAAAATGGACGCACATCGCTGCCTGAACTGTCAGCTTGCCCAGAATGTATAGCTCCTAAACTACGGACCTGCGAGTACCGGGACAATGAAAAGAGCATGAGCAAGAGTGTGAATCAAGGAACCACAGTGTTGTGAGCAGTAGAGAACACCAGCACGCGCCACTTCCTGCTCACCGAATACATCCTTTAAAAGGCAGGCGTCGCTGGCCACAGATGGCGACACTATGTGACGGTTGACAAGTATGCAGATTGCGATGAGCGCTTCCGAATTTCACCATCTACACTTTTTGGAAACAACTTTGCGTGTACATGACAGAACTTGAGAACGGACGCACATCGCTGCCTGAACTGCCAACTTGCCCAGAATGTATAGCTTCTAAATGCATACCTGCGAGTACCGGGACAATGAAAAGAGCACCAGCAAGAGGTGAATCAAGTAACCACAGGGTTGTGAGCAGTAGAGAACACCAGCACGCGCCACTTCCTGCTCACCGAAAACATCATTTAAAAGGTAGGCGTCGCTAGCCACAGATGGCGACACTATGCGACGGTTGACAAGTATGCAGATTGCGATGAGCGGTGCCGACTTTCACCATATACACTTTTTGGAAACAACTTTGCGTGCACATGGCAGAACATGAAAATGGACGCACATCGCTGCCAGAACTGCCAACATGCCCATAATGTATAGCTTCTAAACTGCATAACTGCCAGTACCGGGACAATGAAAAGAGCACCAGCAAGAGGTGAATCAAGTAACCACAGTGTTGTGAGCAGTAGAGAACACCAGCACGCACCACTTCCTGCTCACCGAATACATCATTTAAAAGGTAGGCGTCGCTGGCCACAGATGGCGACACTATGCGACGGTTGACAAGTATGCAGATTGCGATGAGCGCTGCCGACTTT
Organism: Amblyomma mixtum; assembly: GCF_055824585.1. Lineage (NCBI taxonomy): Eukaryota > Metazoa > Arthropoda > Arachnida > Ixodida > Ixodidae > Amblyomma > Amblyomma mixtum. The sequence continues at coordinate 42,342,628 of NC_143021.1, forward strand.
CACCATCTACACTTTTGGAAACAACTCTGAGCGTACATGACAGAACATGAAAATGGACGCACATCGCTGCCTGAACTGTCAGCATGCCCAGAATGTATAGCTTCTAAACTACGGACCTGCGAGTACCGGGACAATGAAAAGAGCATGAGCAAGAGGTGAATCAAGTAACCGCAGTGTTGTGAGCAGTAGAGAACACCAGCACGCGTCACTTCTTGCTCACCGAATACATCCTTAAAAGGGTAGGCGTCGCTGGCCAGATGGCGACAGTATGTGACTGTTGACAAGTATGAAGATTGCGATGAGCGCTGCCGTCTTTCACCATCTACACTTGTGGAAACAACATTGCGCGTACATGACAGAACATGACGATGGACGCACATCACTGCCTTAACTGCGAACTTGCCCAGAATGTATAGCTTCTAAGCTGTATACCTGTGAGTACCGGCACAATGAAAAAAGCACAAGCAAGACGTGAATCAAGCAACCGCAGTGTTCTGAGCAGTAGAGAACACCATCACACGCCACTTCCTGCTCACCGAATACAGCTTTTATAAGGTAGGCGTCACTGGCCACAGATGGCGACACTATGCGACGGTTAAACAAGCATGCAGATTGCTATGAGCGCTGCCGACTTTCACCATTTACACTTTTGGAAACACCTCTGAGCGTACATGACAGAACATGAAAATGGACGCACATCGCTGCCTGAACTGTCAGCTTGCCCAGAATGTATAGCTTCTAAACTACGGACCTGCGAGTACCGGGACATAGAAAAGAGCATGAGCAAGAGTGTGAATCAAGTAACCGCAGTGTTGTGAGCAGTAGAGAACACCAGCACGCGCCACTTCCTGCTCACCGAATACATCCTTTAAAGGAAGGCGTCCCTGGCCACAGATGGCGACACTATGCGACGGTTGACAAGTATGAAGATTGCGATGAGTGCTGCCGACTTTCACCATCTACACTTTTGGAAACAATTCTGCGCGTACATGACAGAACTTGAGAACGGACGCACATCGCTGCCTGAACTGCCAACTTGCCCAGAATGCATAGCTTCTAAACTGCGGACCTGCGAGTACAGGGACAATGAAAAGATCATGAGCAAGAGGTGAATCAAGTAACCGCAGTGTTGTGAGCAGTAGAGAACACCATTACACGCAACTTCCTGCTCACCGAATACAGCTTTTATAAGGTAGGCGTCGCTGGCCACAGATGGGGAAACTATGCGACGGTTGACAAGTATGAAGATTGGGATGAGTGCTGCCGACTTTCACCATCTACACTTTTCGAAACAACTTTGCCTGTACATGGCAGAACATGAAAATGGACGCACATCGCTGCCTGAACTGCCAACTTCCCCTGAATGTATAGCTTCTAAAATGAATACCTGCGAGTACCGGGACAATGAAAAGAGCATGAGCAAGAGTGTGAATCAAGTAACCGCAGTGTTGTCAGCAGTAGAGAACACCAGCACGCGCCACTTCCTGCTCACCGAATACAGCTTTTATAAGGTAGGCGTCGCTGGACACAGATGGCGACACTATGCGACGGTTGACTAGTATGCAGATTGCGAAGAGTGCTGCCGACTTTCACCATCTACACTTTTGGAAACAACTCTGCGCGTACATGACAGAACATGAAAATGGACGCACATCGCTGCCTGAACTGTCAGCTTGCCCAGAATGTATAGCTTCTAAACTGCGGACCTGCGAGTACCGGGACAATGAAAAGAGCATGAACAAGAGGTGAATCAAGTAACCGCAGTGTTGTGAGCAGTAGAGAACACCAGCACGCGCCACTTCCTGCTCACCGAATACATCCTTTAAAAGGTAGGCGTCGCTGGCCACAGATGGCGACACTATGTGACGGTTGACAAGTATGCAGATTGCGATGAGCGCTGCAGACTTTCACCATCTACACTTTTTGGAAACAACTTTGCGTGTACATGGCAGAACATGAAAATGGACGCACATCGCTGCCTGAACTGCCAACTTGCCCATAATGTATAGCTTCTAAACTGCATAACTGCCAGTACCGGGACAATGAAAAGAGCATGAGCAATAGTGTGAATCAAGTAACCGCAGTGTTGAGAGCAGTAGAGAACACCAGCACGCGCCACTTCCTGCTCACCGAACACATCCTTTTAAAGGTAGGCGTCGCTGGACACAGATGGCGACACTATGCGACGGTTGACAAGTATACAGATTGCGATGAGCGCTGCCGACTTTCACCATCTACACTTTTGGAAACAACTCTGAGCGTACATGACAGAACATGAAAATGGACGCACATCGCTGCCTGAACTGTCAGCTTGCCCAGAATGTATAGCTTCTAAACTACGGACCTTCGAGTACCGGGACAATGAAAAGAGCATGAGCAAGAGTGTGAATCAAGTAACCGCAGTGTTGTGAGCAGTAGAGAACACCAGCACGCGCCACTTCAAGGTCACCGAATACATCCTTTAAAAGGTAGGCGTCGCTGGCCACAGGTGGCGACACTATGCGACGGTTAAACAACCATGCAGATTGCTATGAGCGCTGCCGACTTTCACCATTTACACTTTTGGAAACAACTCTGAGCGTACATGACAGAACATGACGATGGACGCACATCACTGCCTTAACTGCGAACTTGCCCAGAATGTATAGCTTCTAAGCTGTATACCTGTGAGTACCGGCACAATGAAAAAAGCACAAGCAAGACGTGAATCAAGCAACCGCAGTGTTCTGAGCAGTAGAGAACACCATCACACGCCACTTCCTGCTCACCGAATACAGCTTTTATAAGGTAGGCGTCACTGGCCACTGATGGCGACACTATGCGACGGTTAAACAAGCATGCAGATTGCTATGAGCGCCGCCGACTTTCACCATTTACACTTTTGGAAACAACTCTGCGCGTACATGACAGAAGTTGAGAACGGACGCACATCGCTGCCTGAACTGCCAACTTGCCCAGAATGCATAGCTTCTAAACTGCGGACCTGCGAGTACAGGGACAATGAAAAGAGCATGAGCAAGAGGTGAATCAAGTAACCGCAGTGTTGTGAGCAGTAGAGAACACCATCACACGCCACTTCCTGCTCACCGAATACAGCTTTTATAAGGTAGGCGTCGCTGGCCACAGATGGCGAAACTATGCGACGGTTGACAAGTATGAAGATTGGGATGAGTGCTGCCGACTTTATCAGAATTCTGGGCAGGAGTAATGACAAAGTTTCCCGTGAACTTCTAGAGGCATACCACATCAAGGCAAGAGGTGATAATTGTGTGAGTGACACCTCCGTTTCATTGTACAACGCGGAAAAGAATTTTTTGGAGCGGTTTTGATGGATTGTCGCGCAGGGTTGATTTGCCTCCTTATCCTTTCCTTCCCCTATTTGTAGGCACGTGTACACACTGCCTATAAAGCGGCACTGAATCGAATAAACACCAGTTGATAGTTTGCGCTCTTTCAGTCTCCCTCGTGTTTTTCCTGTGTGTGTCTTTTGTGCGCAATTCGTACCTACAACAGTATGCACCAACTCGCCCAACAAGAAGTTCTTCTTAACTTTCACCATCTACACTTTTGGAAACAATTCTGCGCGTACATGACAGAACTTGAGAACGGACGCACATCGCTGCCTGAACTGCCAACTTGCCCAGAATGCATAGCTTCTAAACTGCGGACCTGCGAGTACAGGGACAATGAAAAGAGCATGAGCAAGAGTGTGAATCAAGTAACCGCAGTGTTGTGAGCAGTAGAGAACACCAGCACGCGCCACTTCCTGCTCACCGAATACAGCTTTTATAAGGTAGGCGTCGCTGGCCACAGATGGCGACACTATGCGACGGCTGACAAGTATGAAGATTGAGATGAGTGCTGCCGACTTTCACCATCTACACTTTTGGAAACAACTTTGCCTGTACATGGCAGAACATGAAAATGGACGCACATCGCTGCCTGAACTGCCAACTTCCCCTGAATGTATAGCTTCTAAAATGCATACCTGCGAGTACCGGGACAATGAAAAGAGCATGAGCAAGAGTGTGAATCAAGTAACCGCAGTGTTGTGAGCAGTAGAGAACACCAGCACGCATCACTTCCTGCTCACCGAATACATCATTTAAAAGGTAGGTGTCGCTGGCCACAGATGGCGACACTATGCGACGGTTGACAATTATGCAGATTGCGATGAGCGCTGCCGACTTTCACCATCTACACTTTTGGAAACAACTCTGAGCGTACATGACAGAACATGAAAATGGACGCACATCGCTGCCTCAACTGTCAGCTTGCCCAGAATGTATAGCTTCTAAACTACGGACCTGCGAGTACCGGGACAATGAAAAGAGCATGAGCAAGAGTGTGAATCAAGTAACCGCAGTGTTGTGAGCAGTAGAGAACACCAGCACGCGCCACTTCCAGGTCACCGAATACATCCTTTAAAAGGTAGGCGTCGCTGGCCACAGATGGCGACACTATGTGACGGTTGACAAGTATGCAGATTGCGATGAGCGCTGCCGACTTTCACCATAAACACTTTTTGGAAACAACTTTGCGTGTACATGGCAGAACATGAAAATGGACGCACATCCCTGCCTGAACTGCCAACATGCCCATAATGTATAGCTTCTAAACTGCATAACTGCCAGTACCGGGACAATGAAAAGAGCACCAGCAAGAGGTGAATCAAGTAACCACAGTGTTGTGAGCAGTAGAGAACACCAGCACGCATCACTTCCTGCTCACCGAATACATCATTTAAAAGGTAGGTGTCGCTGGCCACAGATGGCGACACTATGCGACGGTTGATAAGTATGCAGATTGCGATGAGCGCTGCCGACTTTCACCATCTACACTTTTGGAAACAACTCTGAGCGTACATGACAGAACATGAAAATGGACGCACATCGCTGCCTGAACTGTCAGCTTGCCCAGAATGTATAGCTTCTAAACTACGGACCTGCGAGTACCGGGACAATGAAAAGAGCATGAGCAAGAGGTGAATCAAGTAACCGCAGTGTTGTGAGCAGTAGAGAAAACCAGCACGCGTAACTTCTTGCTCACCGAATACAGCTTTAATAAGGTAGGCGTCGCTGGACACAGATGGCGACACTATGCGACGGTTGACTAGTATGCAGATTGCGATGAGCGCTGCCGACTTTCACCATCTACATTTTTGGAAACAACTCTCCGCGTACATGACAGAACATGAAAATGGACGCACATCGCTGCCTGAACTGTCAGCTTGCCCAAAATGTATAGCTTCTAAACTGCGGACCTGCGAGTACCGGGACAATGAAAAGAGCATGATCAAGAGGTGAATCAAGTAACCGCAGTGTTGTGAGCAGTAGAGAACACCAGCACGTGCCACTTCCTGCTCACCGAATACATCCTTTAAAAGGTAGGCGTCGCTGGCCACAGATGGCGACACTATGCGACGGTTGACTAGTATGCAGATTGCGATGAGCGCTGCCGACTTTCACCATCTACACTTTTGGAAACAACTCTGCGCGTACATGACAGAACATGAAAATGGACGCACATCGCTGCCTGAACTGTCAGCTTGCCCAGAGTGTATAGCTTCTAAACTGCGGACCTGCTATTACCGGGACAAAGAAAAGAGCATGAACAAGAGGTGAATCAAGTAACCGCAGTGTTGTGAGCAGTAGAGAACACCAGCACGCGCCACTTCCTGCTCACCGAATACATCCTTTAAAAGGTAGGCGTCGCGGGCCACAGATGGCGACACTATATGACGGTTGACAAGTATGCAGATTGCGATGAGCGCTGCAGACTTTCACCATCTATACTTTTTGGAAACAACTTTGCGTGTACATGGCAGATCATGAAAATGGACGCGCATTTTTTGCCTGTGTGTATGTCTGCGCGGTTCCGCTGCCTGTCGGGCTCTGCCGCTGAAGCCCTATGAGGCTTTGGCAGGCCGGATTTCTGTACATTTTTTTAAATATTTGGCGCAATAAAGAATTATTATTATTATTATCGCTGCCAGAACTGCCAACTTGCCCATAATGTATAGCTTCTAAACTGCATAACTGCCATTACCGGGACAATGAAAAGAGCATGAGCAAGAGTGTGAATCAAGTAACCGCAGTGTTGAGAGCAGTAGAGAACACCAGCACGCACCACTTCCTGCTCACCGAATACATCATTTAAAAGGTAGGCGTCGCTGGCCACAGATGGCGTCACTATGCGACGGTTGACAAGTATGCAGATTGCGATGAGCGCTGCCGACTTTCACCATCTACACTTTTGGAAACAACTCTGAGCGTACATGACAGAACATGAAAATGGACGCACATCGCTGCCTGAACTGTCAGCTTGCCCAGAATGTATAGCTTCTAAACTACGGACCTGCGAGTACCGGGACAATGAAAAGAGCATGAGCAAGAGTGTGAATCAAGTAACCGCAGTGTTGTGAGGAGTAGAGAACACCAGCACGCGCCACTTCCTGCTCACCGAATACATCCTTTAAAGGAAGGCGTCCCTGGCCACAGATGGCGACACTATGCGACGGTTGACAAGTATGAAGATTGCGATGAGTGCTGCCGACTTTCACCATCTACACTTTTGGAAACAATTCTGCGCGTACATGACAGAACTCGAGGACGGACGCACATCGCTGCCTGAACTGCCAACTTGCCCAGAATGCATAGCTTCTAAATTGCGGACCTGCGAGTACAGGGACAATGAAAAGAGCATGAGCAAGAGGTGAATCAAGTAACCGCAGTGTTGTGAGCAGTAGAGAACACCAGCACGCGCCACTTCCTGCTCCCCGAATACATCATTTAAAAGGTAGGTATCGCTGGCCACAGATGGCGACACTATGCGACGGTTGATAAGTATGCAGATTGCGATGAGCGCTGCCGACTTTCACCATCTGCACTTTTGGAAACAACTCTGAGCGTACATGACAGAACATGAAAATGGACGCACATCGCTGCCTGAACTGTCAGCTTGCCCAGAATGTATAGCTTCTAAACTACGGACCTGCGAGTACCGGGACAATGAAAAGAGCATGAGCAAGAGGTGAATCAAGTAACCGCAGTGTTGTGAGCAGTAGAGAAAACCAGCACGCGTCACTTCTTGCTCACCGAATACAGCTTTAATAAGGTAGGCGTCGCTGGACACAGATGGCGACACTATGCGACGGTTGACTAGTATGCAGATTGCGATGAGCGCTGCCGACTTTCACCATCTACATTTTTGGAAACAACTCTCCGCGTACATGACAGAACATGAAAATGGACGCACATCGCTGCCTGAACTGTCAGCTTGCCCAAAATGTATAGCTTCTAAACTGCGGACCTGCGAGTACCGGGACAATGAAAAGAGCATGATCAAGAGGTGAATCAAGTAACCGCAGTGTTGTGAGCAGTAGAGAACACCAGCACGTGCCACTTCCTGCTCACCGAATACATCCTTTAAAAGGTAGGCGTCGCTGGCCACAGATGGCGACACTATGCGACGGTTGACTAGTATGCAGATTGCGATGAGCGCTGCCGACTTTCACCATCTACACTTTTGGAACCAACTCTGCGCGTACATGACAGAACATGAAAATGGACGCACATCGCTGCCTGAACTGTCAGCTTGCCCAGAGTGTATAGCTTCTAAACTGCGGACCTGCTATTACCGGGACAATGAAAAGAGCATGAACAAGAGGTGAATCAAGTAACCGCAGTGTTGTGAGCAGTAGAGAACACCAGCACGCGCCACTTCCTGCTCACCGAATACATCCTTTAAAAGGTAGGCGTCGCGGGCCACAGATGGCGACACTATATGACGGTTGACAAGTATGCAGATTGCGATGAGCGCTGCAGACTTTCACCATCTACACTTTTTGGAAACAACTTTGCGTGTACATGGCAGATCATGAAAATGGACGCACATTTTTTGCCTGTGTGTATGTCTGCGCGGTTCCGCTGCCTGTCGGGCTCTGCCGCTGAAGCCCTATGAGGCTTTGGCAGGCCGGATTTCTGTACATTTTTTTAAATATTTGGCGCAATAAAGAATTATTATTATTATTATCGCTGCCAGAACTGCCAACTTGCCCATAATGTATAGCTTCTAAACTGCATAACTGCCATTACCGGGACAATGAAAAGAGCATGAGCAAGAGTGTGAATCAAGTAACCGCAGTGTTGAGAGCAGTAGAGAACACCAGCACGCACCACTTCCTGCTCACCGAATACATCATTTAAAAGGTAGGCGTCGCTGGCCACAGATAGCGTCACTATGCGACGGTTGACAAGTATGCAGATTGCGATGAGCGCTGCCGACTTTCACCATCTACACTTTTGGAAACAACTCTGAGCGTACATGACAGAACATGAAAATGGACGCACATCGCTGCCTGAACTGTCAGCTTGCCCAGAATGTATAGCTTCTAAACTACGGACCTGCGAGTACCGGGACAATGAAAAGAGCATGAGCAAGAGTGTGAATCAAGTAACCGCAGTGTTGTGAGGAGTAGAGAACACCAGCACGCGCCACTTCCTGCTCACCGAATACATCCTTTAAAGGAAGGCGTCCCTGGCCACAGATGGCGACACTATGCGACGGTTGACAAGTATGAAGATTGCGATGAGTGCTGCCGACTTTCACCATCTACACTTTTGGAAACAATTCTGCGCGTACATGACAGAACTCGAGGACGGACGCACATCGCTGCCTGAACTGCCAACTTGCCCAGAATGCATAGCTTCTAAATTGCGGACCTGCGAGTACAGGGACAATGAAAAGAGCATGAGCAAGAGGTGAATCAAGTAACCGCAGTGTTGTGAGCAGTAGAGAACACCAGCACGCGCCACTTCCTGCTCACCGAATACATCCTTTAAAAGGCAGGCGTCGCTGGCCACAGATGGCGACACTATGTGACGGTTGACAAGTATGCAGATTGCGATGAGCGCTGCCGACTTTCACCATCTACACTTTTTGGAAACAACTTTGCGTGTACATGACAGAACTTGAGAACGGACGCACATCGCTGCCTGAACTGCCAACTTGCCCAGAATGTATAGCTTCTAAACTGCATACCTGCGAGTACCGGGACAATGAAAAGAGCACCAGCAAGAGGTGAATCATGTAACCGCAGTGTTGTGAGCAGTAGAGAACACCAGCACGCGCCACTTCCTGCTCACCGAATACATCCTTTTAAAGGTAGGCGTCGCCAGCCACAGATGGCGACACTATGTGACGGTTGACAAGTATGCAGATTGCGATGAGCGCTGCCGACTTTCACCATCTAAACTTTTGGAAACAACTTTGCGCGTACGTGACAGAACATGAGAATGGACGCACATAGCTGCCTGAACAGCCAGCTTGCCCAGAATGTATAGCTTCTAAACTGCATACCTGCGAGTACCGGGACAATTGAAAAGAGCACCAGCAAGAGGTGAATCAAGTAACCACAGTGTTGTGAGCAGTAGAGAACACCAGCACGCGCCACTTCCTGCTCACCGAATACATCCTTTTAAAGGTAGGCGTCGCCGGCCACAGATGGCGACACTATGTGACGGTTGACAAGTATGCAGATTGCGATGAGCGCTGCCGACTTTCACCATCTACACTTTTGGAAAGAACTCTGAGCGTACATGACAGAACATGAAAATGGACGCACATCGCTGCCTGAACTGTCAGCTTGCCCAGAATGTATAGCTTCTAAACTACGGACCTGCGAGTACCGGGACAATGAAAAGAGCATGAGCAAGAGTGTGAATCAAGTAACCGCAGTGTTGTGACCAGTAAGCACCAGCACGCGCCACTTCCTGCTCACCGAATACATCCTTTAAAAGGTAGACGTCGCTGGCCACAGATGGCGACACTATGCGACGGTTGGCAAGTATGAACATTGCGATGAGTGCTGCCGACTTTCACCATCTACACTTTTGGAAACAACTTTGCCTGTACATGGCAGAACATGAAAATGGACACACATCGCTGCCTGAACTGCCAACTTCCCCAGAATGTATAGCTTCTAAAATGCATACCTGCGAGTACCGGGACAATGAAAAGAGCATGAGCAAGAGTGTGAATCAAGTAACCGCAGTGTTGTGACCAGTAAGCACCAGCACGCGCCACTTCCTGCTCACCGAATACATCCTTTAAAAGGTAGGCGTCGCTGGCCACAGATGGCGACACTATGCGACGGTTGGCAAGTATGAACATTGCGATGAGTGCTGCCGACTTTCACCATCTACACTTTTGGAAACAACTTTGCCTGTACATGGCAGAACATGAAAATGGACGCACATCGCTGCCTGAACTGCCAACTTCCCCAGAATGTATAGCTTCTAAAATGCATACCTGCGAGTACCGGGACAATGAAAAGAGCATGAGCAAGAGTGTGAATCAAGTAACCGCAGTGTTGTGAGCAGTAGAGAACACCAGCACGCGCCACTTCCTGCTCACCGAATACAGCTTTTATAAGGTAGGCGTCGTAGGACACAGATGGCGACACTATGCAACGGTTGACTAGTATGCAGATTGCGATGAGCGCTGCCGACTTTCACCATCTACACTTTCGGAAACAACTCTGCGCGTACATGACAGAACATGAAAATGGACGCACATCGCTGCCTGAACTGTCAGCTTGCCCAGAATGTATAGCTTCTAAACTGCGGACCTGCGAGTACCGGGACAGTGAAAAGAGCATGAGCAAGAGGTGAATCAAGTAACCGCAGTGTTGTGAGCAGTAGAGAACACCAGCACGCGCAACTTCCAGCTCACCGAATACATCCTTTAAAAGGTAGGCGTCGCTGGCCACAGATGGCGACACTATGTGACGGTTGACAAGTATGCAGATTGCGATGAGCGCTGCCGACTTTCGCCATCTACACTTTTTGGAAACAACTTTTGCGTGTACATGGCAGAACATGAAAATGGACGCACATCGCTGCCTGAACTGCCAACATGCCCATAATGTATAGCTTCTAAACTGCATAACTGCCAGTACCGGGACAATGAAAAGAGCACCAGGAAGAGGTGAATCAAGTAACCACAGTGTTGTGAGCAGTAGAGAACACCAGCACGCACCACTTCCTGCTCACCGAATACATCATTTAAAAGGTAGGCGTCGCTGGCCACAGATAGCGACACTATGCGACTGTTGACAAGTATGCAGATTGCGATGAGCGCTGCCGACTTTCACCATCTACACTTTTGGAAAGAACTCTGCGCGTACATGACAGAACATGAAAATGGACGCACATCGCTGCCTGAACTGTCAGCTTGCCCAGAATGTATAGCTTCTAAACTGCGGACCTGCTATTACCGGGACAATGAAAAGAGCATGAACAAGAGGTGAATCAAGTAACAGCAGTGTTGTGAGCAGTAGAGAACACCAGCACGCGCCACTTCCTGCTCACCGAATACATCCTTTAAAAGGTAGGCTTCGCGGGCCACAGATGGCGACACTATATGACGGTTGACAAGTATGCAGATTGCGATGAGCGCTGCAGACTTTCACCATCTACACTTTTTGGAAACAACTTTGCGTGTACATGGCAGATCATGAAAATGGACGCACATTTTTTGCCTGTGTGTATGTCTGCGCGGTTCCGCTGCCTGTCGGGCTCTGCCGCTGAAGCCCTATGAGGCTTTGGCAGGCCGGATTTCTGTACATTGTTTTAAATATTTGGCGCAATAAAGAATTATTATTATTATTATCGCTGCCAGAACTGCCAACTTGCCCATAATGTATAGCTTCTAAACTGCATAACTGCCATTACCGGGACAATGAAAAGAGCATGAGCAAGAGTGTGAATCAAGTAACCGCAGTGTTGAGAGCAGTAGAGAACACCAGCACGCACCACTTCCTGCTCACCGAATACATCATTTAAAAGGTAGGCGTCGCTGGCCACAGATGGCGTCACTATGCGACGGTTGACAAGTATGCAGATTGCGATGAGCGCTGCCGACTTTCACCATCTACACTTTTGGAAACAATTCTGCGCGTACAAGACAGAACTCGAGGACGGACGCACATCGCTGCCTGAACTGTCAGCTTGCCCAGAATGTATAGCTTCTAAACTACGGACCTGCGAGTACCGGGACAATGAAAAGAGCATGAGCAAGAGTGTGAATCAAGTAACCGCAGTGTTGTGAGGAGTAGAGAACACCAGCACGCGCCACTTCCTGCTCACCGAATACATCCTTTAAAGGAAGGCGTCCCTGGCCACAGATGGCGACACTATGCGACGGTTGACAAGTAGGAAGATTGCGATGAGTGCTGCCGACTTTCACCATCTACACTTTTGGAAACAATTCTGCGCGTACATGACAGAACTCGAGGACGGACGCACATCGCTGCCTGAACTGCCAACTTGCCCAGAATGTATAGCTTCTAAACTACGGACCTGCGAGTATCGGGACAATGAATAGAGCATGAGCAAGAGGTGAATCAAGTAACCGCCGTGTTGTGAGCAGTAGAGAACACCAGCACGCGCCACTTCCTGCTCACCGAATACATCCTTTAAAAGGCAGGCGTCGCTAGCCACAGATGGCGACACTATGCGACGGTTGACAAGTATGCAGATTGCGATGAGCGCTGCCGACTTTCACCATATACACTTTTTGGAAACAACTTTGCGTGTACATGGCAGAACATGAAAATGGACGCACATCGCTGCCTGAACTGCCAACATGCCCATAATGTATAGCTTCTAAACTGCATAACTGCCAGTACCGGGACAATGAAAAGAGCACCAGCAAGAGGTGAATCAAGTAACCACAGTGTTGTGAGCAGTAGAGAACACCAGCACGCACCACTTCCTGCTCACTGAATACATCATTTAAAAGGTAGGCGTCGCTGGCCAGATGGCGACAGTATGTGACTGTTGACAAGTATGAAGATTGCGATGAGCGCTGCCGTCTTTCACCATCTACACTTGTGGAAACAACATTGCGCGTACATGACAGAACATGACGATGGACGCACATCACTGCCTTAACTGCGAACTTGCCCAGAATGTATAGCTTCTAAGCTGTATACCTGTGAGTACCGGCACAATGAAAAAAGCACAAGCAAGACGTGAATCAAGCAACCGCAGTGTTCTGAGCAGTAGAGAACACCATCACACGCCACTTCCTGCTCACCGAATACAGCTTTTATAAGGTAGGCGTCGCTGGCCACAGATGGCGACACTATGCGACGGTTGACAAGCATGCAGATTGCTATGAGCGCTGCCGACTTTCACCATCTACACTTTTGGAAACAACTCTGAGCGTACATGACAGAACATGAAAATGGACGCACATCGCTGCCTGAACTGTCAGCTTGCCCAGAATGTATACCTTCTAAACTACGGACCTGCGAGTACCGGGACAATGAAAAGAGCATGAGCAAGAGTGTGAATCAAGTAACCGCAGTGTTGTGAGCAGTAGAGAACACCAGCACGCGCCACTTCCTGCTCACCGAATACATCCTTTAAAGGAAGGCGTCCCTGGCCACAGATGGCGACACTATGCGACGGTTGACAAGTATGAAGATTGCGATGAGTGCTGCCGACTTTCACCATCTACACTTTTGGAAACAATTCTGCGCGTACATGACAGAACTTGAGAACGGACGCACATCGCTGCCTGAACTGCCAACTTGACCAGAATGCATAGCTTCTAAACTGCGGACCTGCGAGTACAGGGACAATGAAAAGAGCATGAGCAAGAGGTGAATCAAGTAACCGCAGTGTTGTGAGCAGTAGAGAACACCAGCACGCGCCACTTCCTGCTCACCGAATACATCCTTTAAAAGGCAGGCGTCGCTGGCCACAGATGGCGACACTATGTGACGGTTGACAAGTATGCAGATTGCGATGAGCGCTGCCGTCTTTCACCATCTACACTTTTTGGAAACAACTTTGCGTGTACATGACAGAACTTGAGAACGGACGCACATCGCTGCCTGAACTGCCAACTTGCCCAGAATGTATAGCTTCTAAACTGCATACCTGCGAGTACCGGGACAATGAAAAGAGCATGAGCAAGAGGTGAATCAAGTAACCGCCGTGTTGTGAGCAGTAGAGAACACCAGCACGCGCCACTTCTTGCTCACCGAATACATCCTTTAAAAGGTAGGCGTCGCTGGCCACAGATGGCGACAGTATGTGACGGTTGAACAGTATGGAGATTGCGATGAGCGCTGCCGTCTTTCACCATCTACACTTGTGGAAACAACTTTGCGCGTACATGACAGAACATGAGAATGGACGCACATCACGGCCTTAACTGCGAACTTGCCCTGAATGTATAGCTTCTAAGCTGTATACCTGTGAGTACCGGGGCAATGAAAAAAGCACAAGCAAGACGTGAATCAAGCAACCGCAGTGTTGTGAGCAGTAGAGAACCCCATCACACGCCACTTCCTGCTCACCGAATACAGCTTTTATAAGGTAGGCGTCGCTGGCCACAGATGGCGACACTATGCGACGGTTGACAGGTATGAAGATTGCGATTAGTGCTGCCGACTTTCACCATCTACACTTTTGGAAACAACTTTGCCTGTACATGGCAGAACATGAAAATGGACGCACATCGCTGCCTGAACTGCCAACTTGCCCAGAATGCATAGCTTCTAAACTGCGGACCTGCGAGTACAGGGACAATGAAAAGAGCATGAGCAAGAGGTGAATCAAGTAACCGCAGTGTTGTGAGCAGTAGAGAACACCAGCACGCGCCACTTTCTGCTCACCGAATACATCCTTTAAAAGGCAGGCGTCGCTGGCCACAGATGGCGACACTATGTGACGGTTGACAAGTATGCAGATTGCGATGAGCGCTGCCGACTTTCACCATCTACACTTTTTGGAAACAACTTTGCGTGTACATGACAGAACTTGAGAACGGACGCACATCGCTGCCTGAACTGCCAACTTGCCCAGAATGTATAGCTTCTAAACTGCATACCTGCGAGTACCGGGACAATGAAAAGAGCACCAGCAAGAGGTGAATCAAGTAACCACAGTGTTGTGAGCAGTAGAAAACACCAGCACGCGCCACTTCCTGCTCACCGAATACATCATTTAAAAGGTAGGCGTCGCTAGCCACAGATGGCGACACTATGCGACGGTTGACAACTATGCAGATTGCGATGAGCGCTGCCGACTTTCACCATCTACACTTTTGGAAACAACTCTGAGCGTACATGACAGAACATGAAAATAGACGCACATCGCTGCCTGAACTGTCAGCTTGCCCAGAATGTATAGCTTCTAAACTACGGACCTGCGAGTATCGGGACAATGAATAGAGCATGAGCAAGAGGTGAATCAAGTAACCGCCGTGTTGTGAGCAGTAGAGAACACCAGCACGCGCCACTTCCTGCTCACCGAATACATCCTTTAAAAGGTAGGCGTCGCTGGCCACAGATGGCGACAGTATGTGACGGTTGAACAGTATGGAGATTGCGATGAGCGCTGCCGTCTTTCACCATCTACACTTGTGGAAACAACTTTGCGCGTACATGACAGAACATGAGAATGGACGCACATCACGGCCTTAACTGCGAACTTGCCCTGAATGTATAGCTTCTAAGCTGTATACCTGTGAGTACCGGGGCAATGAAAAAAGCACAAGCAAGACGTGAATCAAGCAACCGCAGTGTTGTGAGCAGTAGAGAACCCCATCACACGCCACTTCCTGCTCACCGAATACAGCTTTTATAAGGTAGGCGTCGCTGGCCACAGATGGCGACACTATGCGACGGTTGACAGGTATGAAGATTGCGATTAGTGCTGCCAACTTTCACCATCTACACTTTTGGAAACAACTTTGCCTGTACATGGCAGAACATGAAAATGGACGCACATCGCTGCCTGAACTGCCAACTTCCCCAGAATGTATAGCTTCTAAAATGCATACCTGCGAGTACCGGGACAATGAAAAGAGCACGAGGAAGAGGTGAATCAAGTAACCGCAGTGTTGTGAGCAGTAGAGAACACCAGCACGCGTCACTTCTTGCTCACCGAATACATCCTTAAAAAGGTAGGCGTCGCTGGCCAGATGGCGACAGTATGCGACGGTTGACAAGTATGCAGATTGCGATGAGCGCTGCCGACTTTCACCATCTACACTTTGGAAACAATTCTGCGCGTACAAGACAGAACTCGAGGACGGACGCACATCGCTGCCTGAACTGCCAACTTGCCCAGAATGCATAGCTTCTAAACTGCGGACCTGCGAGTACAGGGACAATGAAAAGAGCATGAGCAAGAGGTGAATCAAGTAACCGCAGTGTTGTGAGCAGTAGAGAACACCAGCACGCGCCACTTTCTGCTCACCGAATACATCCTTTAAAAGGCAGGCGTCGCTGGCCACAGATGGCGACACTATGTGACGGTTGACAAGTATGCAGATTGCGATGAGCGCTGCCGACTTTCACCATCTACACTTTTTGGAAACAACTTTGCGTGTACATGACAGAACTTGAGAACGGACGCACATCGCTGCCTGAACTGCCAACTTGCCCAGAATGTATAGCTTCTAAACTGCATACCTGCGAGTACCGGGACAATGAAAAGAGCACCAGCAAGAGGTGAATCAAGTAACCACAGTGTTGTGAGCAGTAGAAAACACCAGCACGCGCCACTTCCTGCTCACCGAATACATCATTTAAAAGGTAGGCGTCGCTAGCCACAGATGGCGACACTATGCGACGGTTGACAACTATGCAGATTGCGATGAGCGCTGCCGACTTTCACCATCTACACTTTTGGAAACAACTCTGAGCGTACATGACAGAACATGAAAATGGACGCACATCGCTGCCTGAACTGTCAGCTTGCCCAGAATGTATAGCTTCTAAACTACGGACCTGCGAGTATCGGGACAATGAATAGAGCATGAGCAAGAGGTGAATCAAGTAACCGCCGTGTTGTGAGCAGTAGAGAACACCAGCACGCGCCACTTCCTGCTCACCGAATACATCCTTTAAAAGGTAGGCGTCGCTGGCCACAGATGGCGACACTATGCGACGGTTGACAGGTATGAAGATTGCGATGAGTGCTGCCGACTTTCACCATCTACACTTTTGGAAACAACTTTGCCTGTACATGGCAGAACATGAAAATGGACGCACATCGCTGCCTGAACTGCCAACTTGCCCAGAATGTATAGCTTCTAAACTGCATACCTGCGAGTACCGGGACAATGAAAAGAGCACCAGCAAGAGGTGAATCAAGTAACCACAGTGTTGTGAGCAGTAGAGAACACCAGCACGCGCCACTTCCTGCTCACCGAAAACATCATTTAAAAGGTAGGCGTCGCTAGCCACAGATGGCGACACTATGCGACGGTTGACAAGTATGCAGATTGCGATGAGCGCTGCCGACTTTCACCATATACACTTTTTGGAAACAACTTTGCGTGTACATGGCAGAACATGAAAATGGACGCACATCGCTGCCTGAACTGCCAACATGCCCATAATGTATAGCTTCTAAACTGCATAACTGCCAGTACCGGGACAATGAAAAGAGCACCAGCAAGAGGTGAATCAGTAACCACAGTGTTGTGAGCAGTAGAGAACACCAGCACCCACCACTTCCTGCTCACTGAATACATCATTTAAAAGGTAGGCGTCGCTGGCCAGATGGCGACAGTATGTGACTGTTGACAAGTATGAAGATTGCGATGAGCGCTGCCGTCTTTCACCATCTACACTTGTGGAAACAACATTGCGCGTACATGACAGAACATGACGACGGACGCACATCACTGCCTTAACTGCGAACTTGCCCAGAATGTATAGCTTCTAAGCTGTATACCTGTGAGTACCGGCACAATGAAAAAAGCACAAGCAAGACGTGAATCAAGCAACCGCAGTGTTCTGAGCAGTAGAGAACACCATCACACGCCACTTCCTGCTCACCGAATACAGCTTTTATAAGGTAGGCGTCGCTGGCCACAGATGGCGACACTATGCGACGGTTGACAAGCATGCAGATTGCTATGAGCGCTGCCGACTTTCACCATCTACACTTTTGGAAACAACTCTGAGCGTACATGACAGAACATGAAAATGGACGCACATCGCTGCCTGAACTGTCAGCTTGCCCAGAATGTATAGCTTCTAAACTACGGACCTGCGAGTACCGGGACAATGAAAAGAGCATGAGCAAGAGTGTGAATCAAGTAACCGCAGTGTTGTGAGCAGTAGAGAACACCAGCACGCGCCACTTCCTGCTCACCGAATACATCCTTTAAAGGAAGGCGTCCCTGGCCACAGATGGCGACACTATGCGACGGTTGACAAGTATGAAGATCGCAATGAGTGCTGCCGACTTTCACCATCTACACTTTTGGAAACAATTCTGCGCGTACATGACAGAACTTGAGAACGGACGCACATCGCTGCCTGAACTGCCAACTTGCCCAGAATGCATAGCTTCTAAACTGCGGACCTGCGAGTACAGGGACAATGAAAAGAGCATGAGCAAGAGGTGAATCAAGTAACCGCAGTGTTGTGAGCAGTAGAGAACACCAGCACGCGCCACTTCCTGCTCACCGAATACATACTTTAAAAGGCAGGCGTCGCTGGCCACAGATGGCGACACTATGTGACGGTTGACAAGTATGCAGATTGCGATGAGCGCTGCCGACTTTCACCATCTACACTTTTTGGAAACAACTTTGCGTGTACATGACAGAACTTGAGAACGGACGCACATCGCTGCCTGAACTGCCAACTTGCCCAGAATGTATAGCTTCTAAACTGCATACCTGCGAGTACCGGGACAATGAAAAGAGCATGAGCAAGAGGTGAATCAAGTAACCGCCGTGTTGTGAGCAGTAGAGAACACCAGCACGCGCCACTTCTTGCTCACCGAATACATCCTTTAAAAGGTAGGCGTCGCTGGCCACAGATGGCGACAGTATGTGACGGTTGAACAGTATGGAGATTGCGATGAGCGCTGCCGTCTTTCACCATCTACACTTGTGGAAACAACTTTGCGCGTACATGACAGAACATGAGAATGGACGCACATCACGGCCTTAACTGCGAACTTGCCCTGAATGTATAGCTTCTAAGCTGTATACCTGTGAGTACCGGGGCAATGAAAAAAGCACAAGCAAGACGTGAATCAAGCAACCGCAGTGTTGTGAGCAGTAGAGAACCCCATCACACGCCACTTTCTGCTCACCGAATACATCCTTTAAAAGGCAGGCGTCGCTGGCCACAGATGGCGACACTATGTGACGGTTGACAAGTATGCAGATTGCGATGAGCGCTGCCGACTTTCACCATCTACACTTTTTGGAAACAACTTTGCGTGTACATGACAGAACTTGAGAACGGACGCACATCGCTGCCTGAACTGCCAACTTGCCCAGAATGTATAGCTTCTAAACTGCATACCTGCGAGTACCGGGACAATGAAAAGAGCACCAGCAAGAGGTGAATCAAGTAACCACAGTGTTGTGAGCAGTAGAAAACACCAGCACGCGCCACTTCCTGCTCACCGAATACATCATTTAAAAGGTAGGCGTCGCTAGCCACAGATGGCGACACTATGCGACGGTTGACAACTATGCAGATTGCGATGAGCGCTGCCGACTTTCACCATCTACACTTTTGGAAACAACTCTGAGCGTACATGACAGAACATGAAAATGGACGCACATCGCTGCCTGAACTGTCAGCTTGCCCAGAATGTATAGCTTCTAAACTACGGACCTGCGAGTATCGGGACAATGAATAGAGCATGAGCAAGAGGTGAATCAAGTAACCGCCGTGTTGTGAGCAGTAGAGAACACCAGCACGCGCCACTTCCTGCTCACCGAATACATCCTTTAAAAGGTAGGCGTCGCTGGCCACAGATGGCGACACTATGCGACGGTTGACAGGTATGAAGATTGCGATGAGTGCTGCCGACTTTCACCATCTACACTTTTGGAAACAACTTTGCCTGTACATGGCAGAACATGAAAATGGACGCACATCGCTGCCTGAACTGCCAACTTGCCCAGAATGTATAGCTTCTAAACTGCATACCTGCGAGTACCGGGACAATGAAAAGAGCACCAGCAAGAGGTGAATCATGTAACCACAGTGTTGTGAGCAGTAGAGAACACCAGCACGCGCCACTTCCTGCTCACCGAAAACATCATTTAAAAGGTAGGCGTCGCTAGCCACAGATGGCGACACTATGCGACGGTTGACAAGTATGCAGATTGCGATGAGCGCTGCCGACTTTCACCATATACACTTTTTGGAAACAACTTTGCGTGTACATGGCAGAACATGAAAATGGACGCACATCGCTGCCTGAACTGCCAACATGCCCATAATGTATAGCTTCTAAACTGCATAACTGCCAGTACCGGGACAATGAAAAGAGCACCAGCAAGAGGTGAATCAAGTAACCACAGTGTTGTGAGCAGTAGAGAACACCAGCACGCACCACTTCCTGCTCACTGAATACATCATTTAAAAGGTAGGCGTCGCTGGCCAGATGGCGACAGTATGTGACTGTTGACAAGTATGAAGATTGCGATGAGCGCTGCCGTCTTTCACCATCTACACTTGTGGAAACAACATTGCGCGTACATGACAGAACATGACGATGGACGCACATCACTGCCTTAACTGCGAACTTGCCCAGAATGTATAGCTTCTAAGCTGTATACCTGTGAGTACCGGCACAATGAAAAAAGCACAAGCAAGACGTGAATCAAGCAACCGCAGTGTTCTGAGCAGTAGAGAACACCATCACACGCCACTTCCTGCTCACCGAATACAGCTTTTATAAGGTAGGCGTCGCTGGCCACAGATGGCGACACTATGCGACGGTTGACAAGCATGCAGATTGCTATGAGCGCTGCCGACTTTCACCATCTACACTTTTGGAAACAACTCTGAGCGTACATGACAGAACATGAAAATGGACGCACATCGCTGCCTGAACTGTCAGCTTGCCCAGAATGTATAGCTTCTAAACTACGGACCTGCGAGTACCGGGACAAAGAAAAGAGCATGAGCAAGAGTGTGAATCAAGTAACCGCAGTGTTGTGAGCAGTAGAGAACACCAGCACGCGCCACTTCCTGCTCCCCGAATACATCCTTTAAAGGAAGGCGTCCCTGGCCACAGATGGCGACACTATGCGACGGTTGACAAGTATGAAGATTGCGATGAGTGCTGCCGACTTTCACCATCTACACTTTTGGAAACAATTCTGCGCGTACATGACAGAACTTGAGAACGGACGCACATCGCTGCCTGAACTGCCAACTTGCCCAGAATGCATAGCTTCTAAACTGCGGACCTGCGAGTACAGGGACAATGAAAAGAGCATGAGCAAGAGGTGAATCAAGTAACCGCAGTGTTGTGAGCAGTAGAGAACACCAGCACGCGCCACTTCCTGCTCACCGAATACATACTTTAAAAGGCAGGCGTCGCTGGCCACAGATGGCGACACTATGTGACGGTTGACAAGTATGCAGATTGCGATGAGCGCTGCCGACTTTCACCATCTACACTTTTTGGAAACAACTTTGCGTGTACATGACAGAACTTGAGAACGGACGCACATCGCTGCCTGAACTGCCAACTTGCCCAGAATGTATAGCTTCTAAACTGCATACCTGCGAGTACCGGGACAATGAAAAGAGCATGAGCAAGAGGTGAATCAAGTAACCGCCGTGTTGTGAGCAGTAGAGAACACCAGCACGCGCCACTTCTTGCTCACCGAATACATCCTTTAAAAGGTAGGCGTCGCTGGCCACAGATGGCGACAGTATGTGACGGTTGAACAGTATGGAGATTGCGATGAGCGCTGCCGTCTTTCACCATCTACACTTGTGGAAATAACTTTGCGCGTACATGACAGAACATGAGAATGGACGCACATCACGGCCTTAACTGCGAACTTGCCCTGAATGTATAGCTTCTAAGCTGTATACCTGTGAGTACCGGGGCAATGAAAAAAGCACAAGCAAGACGTGAATCAAGCAACCGCAGTGTTGTGAGCAGTAGAGAACCCCATCACACGCCACTTCCTGCTCACCGAATACAGCTTTTATAAGGTAGGCGTCGCTGGCCACAGATGGCGACACTATGCGACGGTTGACAGGTATGAAGATTGCGATTAGTGCTGCCGACTTTCACCATCTACACTTTTGGAAACAACTTTGCCTGTACATGGCAGAACATGAAAATGGACGCACATCGCTGCCTGAACTGCCAACTTGCCCAGAATGCATAGCTTCTAAACTGCGGACCTGCGAGTACAGGGACAATGAAAAGAGCATGAGCAAGAGGTGAATCAAGTAACCGCAGTGTTGTGAGCAGTAGAGAACACCAGCACGCGCCACTTTCTGCTCACTGAATACATCCTTTAAAAGGCAGGCGTCGCTGGCCACAGATGGCGACACTATGTGACGGTTGACAAGTATGCAGATTGCGATGAGCGCTGCCGACTTTCACCATCTACACTTTTTGGAAACAACTTTGCGTGTACATGACAGAACTTGAGAACGGACGCACATCGCTGCCTGAACTGCCAACTTGCCCAGAATGTATAGCTTCTAAACTGCATACCTGCGAGTACCGGGACAATGAAAAGAGCACCAGCAAGAGGTGAATCAAGTAACCACAGTGTTGTGAGCAGTAGAAAACACCAGCACGCGCCACTTCCTGCTCACCGAATACATCATTTAAAAGGTAGGCGTCGCTAGCCACAGATGGCGACACTATGCGACGGTTGACAACTATGCAGATTGCGATGAGCGCTGCCGACTTTCACCATCTACACTTTTGGAAACAACTCTGAGCGTACATGACAGAACATGAAAATGGACGCACATCGCTGCCTGAACTGTCAGCTTGCCCAGAATGTATAGCTTCTAAACTACGGACCTGCGAGTATCGGGACAATGAATAGAGCATGAGCAAGAGGTGAATCAAGTAACCGCCGTGTTGTGAGCAGTAGAGAACACAAGCACGCGCCACTTCCTGCTCACCGAATACATCCTTTAAAAGGTAGGCGTCGCTGGCCACAGATGGCGACACTATGCGACGGTTGACAGGTATGAAGATTGCGATGAGTGCTGCCGACTTTCACCATCTACACTTTTGGAAACAACTTTGCCTGTACATGGCAGAACATGAAAATGGACGCACATCGCTGCCTGAACTGCCAACTTGCCCATAATGTATGGCTTGTAAACTGCATAACTGCCAGTACCGGGACAATGAAAAGAGCATGAGCAAGAGTGTGAATCAAGTAACCGCAGTGTTGAGAGCAGTAGAGAACACCAGCACGCGCCACTTCCTGCTCACCGAATACATCCTTTTAAAGGTAGGCGTCGCCGGCCACAGATAGCGACACTATGCGACGGTTGAC